>NW_015506716.1:112181-123503 GCF_001515645.1 Sinocyclocheilus grahami
TCTTTTGGAAGGCCAAACAAAGTAGTTTCACTTTCACAACGAAACACACAGCATCTTCACGACATGGCGGCGGCGGCAACAAGAATACTAGAGCGAGAATAAAAGTTATGCCTTCTTTCTTTGCGTGAACATTTGTGCGGTGTTATGCAAATCTTCCCACATCGTGACGTAGACATGTGGGGGCGTGTTAGAACGAGCCGTTTTAGGTAGGCGTGGTTGACTCTTAACTTTTATAAAGAATATCTTTGGATTTGAGACTTTAGTCTTTGCAACTTTACAGATCTTCTTTATGCACCAAGAGCTTGTAACACTCCAAAGAGAAAGGAAAAATTGAAATCGCATCAAATGACCCCTTTAAACTTGCTAACACTACCTCTTAACTTTCTGAAATCATATTTCTATCGCTAACAAAAATATTTTTTATTACTTTAAAATAAAGACAAATTGAATTGTTCTACTTACATTTGTATGTGAAGTCGAAATCAACCCCAACTTTGCTTTAAAATGCATCACAAGATCTCCTAACCGAAGATCACATGATCACAAATGGAAATTACTTCCATGAAGTGACAATCACATGTTCCTTTCGCTAACAGACTTCTGGAAGGGCGTATGTGAAGTCGAAATCAACCCCAACTTTGCTTTAAAATGCATATAACCCAAGACCATGTGATCGCAAATGGAAATCACATCAGTAAAGTGACCATCATATGTTCCCTTCACTAACAGACTTCTGGAAGGCCTCTTTGTGAAAGTTGTTTACTTTGTTTTTGAACATCTCTACAAATGGCATCCCCTTCCCAAAGTGTCCTTCAAGCGTGCAAAAAATAAAAAAAATTTTAGAATTTGCTGTTCACGTAAAAATGTATATAATAGTCAGTAAGTCTTGACTAATAATCTTAAAAACCTCATTAAACATCACAAATGTTATTGAAAGTCAGATTTCATTATGCAAAAAGGAATAGTATGTAATTATTAGCAGTAGTGATGATAATTGTAGGAAACATTGTGGAAAAACATCCATTGAAAAATGAATGTTCAAAAATATAGCTGAAATGCTGAAAAATATCTGTAATTCTATCTAAACTGTTTTAGCCATATCACCCAGACTTACTAGCATCAGTAGTAATAGTATTTCTGCTATGTTGTTGTTGATCATAATGGATGCAGATTGTGTGGTTTTTAAGCAGTGTCTTCAGAGGTAATATTAATATAAATGCAGGAGCGATGTTGTTGGAATTGAATTGCAACTACGATCAGCTTATGCCTGCACAATCTTCCTGTACTCATCCCTGGGACTTTGCGTCCAAAATGATGTCGCCAGGAACAGTGAGGCTCAAGCGAGCTAATCTTCAAACAATTCCAGCCTCCTTAACTTTCAGAATCATTTGGTATGCTTAAATAATTTAATGGAAAGCAGCTTAAATTTTCAACCTTCCTTGACAAAGACCAGCCAGTGTCAAATAAAATGAAATTCTGCTAGTCTGCACACTCAATAGAGATCCATTTTCTGCTGCAGCATGTTTAATCACTAGGCTGCTTTCATAAACTGCAATGTGCACGCTTTATTGATAATTGAAAGATGTGGGCTACAAACTCCAAATGTGTTCTCTGACCAAAATGTGATGACTGACGAATAAGTTACAGCCAGTTGTGCTGATAAACCTTAAAGGATTACTTCACACAGAATTGAAAATTCTGTAATTATTTACTTAGCCTGTTATTCCAAACCTATATTTTTATTTTTATTTTTTTCTGTTTAACACAAAAAGAGAATGATCCCACAGCCCTTTTCTGTTCAATGTGACCATATAGCAAATACATACAGTATACCTCAAGTCATATAAACTATTTATTTATTTATTTGAGCACTAGGTTGGAGGTTGAACTGTCCTAAAGAAAACAGCTGCAAGAATCTTCAAAAAATCATTGTGTTCTATAGGGAAGAAAAGTAACAGCATACAGGTTTGAAACAATTTGTAGTTATTAGTAAATGCTGAATAATTTGTATGAGGGAATATTCTTTTAATACAGCAACAACTATTAAATGCAGTTTGACCAACTTTTTTGTCCTTCTGCGATCAGGCTAAATAGTGAAACAGCTTTCCAATAATCTATTCCTCAAGTATAATAAATCTTTTATTCAAGATTAACGGTTATGCAGACATGCTTAGCAGCCATAATAAAGGCTGTTACCTACAAATCTATGGCAAAGAGACACCTCCCTGTGAGACAACTTACTGCAGTGTCTCTTGCAAAAGTAACATTCCACAGCGAATTCACTAAACACATGTGCCACCTTTGCTAGCAGTATTTCAGTGCAACTCCACGTGTTTCATGTAATACTCTTAAATGCTGATACAGCACTGTGGCACTATGTAGAAAATACAGTTTATACAGTAGAAAAACCATTACGTCTAGGGAATGTCCCCACAAAAAATGGAAACCTGTGTGTGTGTAAACAACTTATTTTTTATGAAAATTAGACGCATTATTGGTTGTGGTTTATTTACTAAAGCCAAATGCTATGATCCTGTCCTCAAAAATCCAAAACCAAAGTCACAAAAAGCAGGCTGTAAAGTGAATTGTCTTCGAAAGAGATGCTACTGTTCAGTGGCATGGTAGAAGTAATTCTTCAAGCAATGATGATGAAGAGCATTATAACCAAGTATATATCCAGACATGCAGCTTAGCGAAGCACACTTTTAGCATTCAAAAAATGTAGGTGTCTAGATCCCACTGATGGAAAAGTATGGCTGATCATGGTAGTCCACTGCATCCTCCACAACCTAGCACTCAGAACCAACAGCAAGATGGGTATCATGATGCCATGCAATTACTGCTGCTAAAGGTGGCACAACAAGATTTTAAAGTTTAAGAGGGAAATACATTTTTCACATTGGTTACAAGCATCGGATCATTCATTCATTCATTCATTCATTCATTCATTCAGTTTTATGAGTGTGTTTCCTCAAGTCACCTCAGTCATGAAACTCTAGATGGCACAGGTCGATAGGTCCTTTATATGCAATATGCTGGCAATGTATTTGCTGCCAATGAGACTGCTTGACCAACATTTAAAAATAGAGTTCCCCTGAAATTTATCATCTTAAAGTGCCCCTATTATGCCATTTTTAAGGTTGCTAATATTGTTTTATGAGTCTCCTAAAACAGGTTTACATGCATGCAAGGTCAAAAAACACATTCGTTTTCTCAAAAAATAGATTTAATTTTACCTCATTTCTAAATGATTCGTAAACGACTCATGCGAAGCAATTCAGAGAATCAGTCTCTCTAAACCCCTCCTTTCCGTGAGCCCTCACTGCTGTGATTGGTCAGATGGTGCAGTCCTTTGTGATTGGTCCAGAGCCGTAGAGGCATTGGCTCTGGATTGGTCTACCGCGTACAGCGCGTCCCAGAAACGAAACGCCCATTGCCATGACGGAATGAGAGCCCTGGAGACTTGTCAATACCACATAGAAAAGATGGTATCGATTGTACCTTACCAATTTGAGCTGGAGTCTGATCATGAAACGGTTGAACTGACTGATCGACAAGAGACTGATTCGCAAGCACGACTGGAGCAAGACGTTTCTCAGTGGTAAGTGTCAAGTGTTGACAAGTTTGTGGTAATTATAAGATGTGATGAAACAAATTTACTCTCACAGCGTAGCATACAGCGTTTTCTCGACACGATGTTAACCACATGGAAATGTTACTGTTTGTGGGCGGGCAAGTTGGCAACAAGAACATGGGCAGACATTATGCAAATGTGTTACTTTGTGACGTAAAGCCGTAACAGAATAAGATTCGAATTCCTGACGACCCGTTTAGGCGATTGCGAGCCGACTCTTTTTATCGTATTTATCATGCACTGTCGGCTTCACAACTTTGCAGATAGTTTATGTTCACATACAGCTACATGACACACCGCATGAAAGGTACTATTCGAAAAGGCATAATAGATAAGATAAGTGAAGAGAATTTCATTATTCCAAATCACAAAACATGTTGTGTGGTCTCCATTTATCATTTCCAGGATTTCAGTAAGAGAGGCCATAATAAGATTCAAGACTTGTGGAGCTCCGTGGTGGACCGTGTTTTAAAGGTGCTCCTGAAGGTGAAGATGGGTGGTGTTGCTATTTATTCTGTTGCACCAGTGCACATGCCAGATGAGGTATAGCATGTTCATCGTTCATTATTGAAGGCCCGAAATCAAACTCATGCAAAATAATTTTGCATGGATTGCAGAGTGGATGTCACTGCTGTTTTGTTTTACGTTGAACGGAACGCATTGTATTGCATTCCTGTGTGTGTTTTGGGTTACGGTTGCATTGATGGACACGTACCAAAATAATCTTATACTTTTTGTGTGAACTTTTCACCTCCAAAGACTTTGAGTTACTAGTCACTATAAACTAGTCTTTGTTAAAATCGTTTGCGATTCCTGGTTATTCCTTTTCCCCCCAACTCTGTTTGAATTACCTGGTGCATTTGCGGTTTTGATTGATTTATTTGTGTGTGTGTGTGTGTGTGGTTGTGTTCTGTAATCTTTGTGTATTGTTTATTTTGTTTTCTTGATAATGTAATTGAGTCTTTTGTATTGATGTGATTTTTGGGTTATATTCTCTTTTTTGTATTAGCTTGAATTCCTTTTGTTGTTTTGGGGGTTTTGATTTATTTGCTTTTGAGTGTTCAAATCGGAGCTTTTGTGTTATTGTTTCTGTTGAAGTAGTTGATTTACTTTCTTGATTTGCTGACATTGTGTGTATTGTTACTTTGGGTTTTGTTTTATTCGTTCTTTTCTACAATTGGTATTATTTTGTGTTAAGTGTATTGTGTTTACAACTTTTTGTAATTTGTGTAATCGGTATAGGATTGTTTGTAGTAGTCATTGTATGTGTGTGTTAAATGTTTTTTTTTTTTTCTTCTAGAAGCTACAGGCCTTGATTGACCAGGGAGACAATTTCCCTTTTAGGGGGTGATGATGGCATTCCTCACTGAGTGCTGTGGTCTGCTGTGTGCAATGGGGGTCTTTCCTTGTTTGTGAGCGTGCAGATCAGGAGATCATTTATTACTGAATTGTCTTCCCTGTAATCTAGGCCGCAGCTCCATGATGGATTTTGAGTGATCTATGTTGATGCAAGTATTTCTTAGAGTTGATGTTTCAAACCCTTGCTTTATTAAAGTTTTATATTGTTTTTATACTGTTCTAATAAAGGATTTTGATTTATAACTGTGCCTCCATGTCTTGCTTGACACTGGGTAGGGAACCTGTGCAAAGTCTTATTGGTAGATTGTTTGGGTGAGATTCCCAAGGTGGCGTAGATCACCACTCAGGGCCCAGCTACATATATATTCATCAGCCGTTGCCTACAATCAATACAAAATTCAGCAAACAATATGGAGCTTTCAGAATTCTTTACTGGTGCCATAAAATGTTATTTACTTGCTGATTCAGAACAAGATGGTGTTCCCTGAGGAACAAATGAGCCATACAGAGTGTAATCACATCCTCATGTGCCTTAGAGAGCAGTCCAGCGTGAGGCACTCTTCTCTGGGCATCTCTCGCTAAATGTCTTAATTTTCAGGAAGATCCCACTGAGACACAGTATGAACAGATGGCAGAGGATGTCCATATCCATGTCATATTTCTCTGCCTTAAATGGTGGTTTCAGCCTCAGACAGCACGGCCACAGTTCATTCACAGTTTGATACATATTGAGAATAATACTAGCAAAAGCTACCATAAAATGATCTGCTGTGATGCTGATTTCTAAGCTTCTATGCAATTTTTAGCAGTATGCCCGAAAATGTATTTAAAAACAAAACAAGCTGTGGCTAGTATAGGTTTACATGTAAGTCTAAGATGGCGCTTCAAGACCGGTCTTTACGTAAATAGTGGCAGGTCTGATTTTGCAAAGAGGTCCACCATAACTAGAGAAAGCTATCTGTTACTATTCGACTTGATGACAGAAAACAAAAACTTCTCATTTTACAGTAGTAAAATTTGCTATATCTGATATACAGTATACACGTAAGAATCCGAATACACAGCTACTTTTTAATAGCCGTCATAAACCCCCCATAATTGTGTAGTTACTGCATCTACCAGCAGCGGATAACTAGTCAAACCTAAAACTACTCAAATGGTACTACAGACATGAAGAAGTATTTCAAGAGACACTGGGCATTACATGATTTGATCTATTCTTTTCCTTTTCTTTCATAATCACTTCCCTTGTAATAAATAATGTTATATTTCCTCCAATTTGGTAATCTCTTCTACGCATACGGTCATAATAGTGAAATAAAAGCTTGCTGTAAAATGAATTGATGAATGAAAATTAAAACTCCTGTTGGGCCATGCAGTTTTATGGGGATATGTGTTAGCCGTGGAGTGTAAACTGGGGTCCACACTCAATAGGTTGATGGCTTTTATGAACTCAGCAATTTAAGATAAGTTGCAGGTGATATTTCAAATTATATGATATGCGGTATGTTTATGCTCATCATACTAAGTACCCTCAGTTTAAAGAGCCATAACATCTCTTTCACGGCATGCACACTACATGGTCACTGGATGAGGAATTACAGCAGGTAATTACTGTACATAAAGCGTAAGACTGCAAAAGCTGCACTTTCCCTCAATCAAAAAGATATAATCAATCAAACACTGATTCTAAAAGGCTGTGAGACCGTTTTAAATAGTCCATGTCATAAGAAATCCAATTTGCCTTGATCTTTTGAGATACAATACTTTCATGTACTATGAAAATCTCCACAAATGGTCACTCATCTGAACTGCTGTGCCACTAGAACAAAAAACACACTTTATATGGAACAAACATCTTTTGTTATTTGTTGCTTTAATACACCGGGACTGGACACAATGTAACATTTCAGAACACATTATTTTCTTAGCAGCCCACCCAAACCATTGCTCCATTTGAATGTCAGATTAATATTTCTACACATGAATGAATGAATGAATGAATGAATGAGTTTTTATTGCCAGGTATGTTTACACATACGAGGAATTTGTTTTCATGACAGAAGCTCCACAGTGGAACATCCACATCAACAATGCCTACAGTATATAATGGTCAGAAACAATGCAATTATGAAGTGTAAACTACACAATTGAAGAAAGCAATTACAAATAATTCTATAAAAAAAAACAGCCGTAAAATACAGATAGTTTCATTCTAATGGTCAGAGAAATACAATTAGGATATGGTCCTTTTACCGTATACTGCATTTACAGTACTCATGAGGAATTCAAATGATTTGCTTGCATGCACCCTCTGTTTTGTTTAGCTTTTTAGCATATTCTAAAATAAGGCATATTATATAATTGGTTTCATTATTATATAATGAGGGGAAGTGGGGATTAATCAAATTGCAAATGTGCAATAATGTTTTAGGCTGTATAATTTAAATATATTCTACAGCTGAGGTCTGCACCTGTTTTACATTGACGGCACACGCTGACATTTGGTTTACGTGTTTATTTTCTTGGACAATATCTGCAAACACAGATCAAACTGCAATTGCATTTGGTGGAGTTGATGCTCATTTGTATTCATGTCGGATCAAATTCTATAATCCTCAAATAAACAAACATTCTTCATGAAATCATGTCAAATGCTGGTCAGGTGCGTTATGAGGCAGTATCATGTAAGTAAAAAAAAAAGAAGAAGAATGGAAAGCATGAGAGAAATAGAGAATTCGAGAGACTGGGGGAGGAAGAAAAATCCCTTATGTGACAGCACATGTCAAGACCTGACCTCAGCTTGCTGAATAAGTGATAGTTCGGTTCAGTAGAGCGAGAGGGGCAGTGCTTCATTGTTTTTATTTATCTGAACATAGAGGGCAGTGTTTAAAAACCACAGAGTGCAGATACTAGCAGATGCACTCACTCTCCAGCACCATTATACATTTTGTCATAAAGCATTATAGGTCAGTCTTTTCTAAGAAGGATACATGCAATCCTGCTTTATATTTTTATCAAGAAGATATCTTAAAAGCTACTTTTTGGTACAAGCTTTGCATCATAAGTGCACCAATGATGACTTCAAATGCTACCTAGGTAGGCGACTCCCTAGGTTTTGGAGCAGAGTCTATATGAGTCCTTGTTGAGAGAGTGTAATGATGAGGGTACGGCTGACAGACTCTCAGTAGAGGTCACTGACGCCCTCTGCTACATTATTCTGTCTAGTTCTCATGGCTGTTTCATCGCTGAACCCTGTGATAGAGCAGAAACCAAACCGCTCCTGACAGTAAATGTGAGTTTAAAAGTACCAAGGGCAGATGCGACTGGAATACCAATGTGAAGTTGGCACCGACGCTGATTAGGGAGCAGTAACAGAACATTAAAAGCCTGGGACATGTAATTAACACAGGAAATATTTAATGGTTATTTTCCTGTTTGCTTGAAAACAATGGAGTTCGAACTTAATCAGAAAGCAATTCTCTTCCACATCACAATAAGGTTGTGTAAACTTAAGATCAATTGCTAGGTTAAAAGCAGAGGAGCAAATACAACTGCAGTTATGAAATGTCAGGGTTGGGGGTTTATCCAAATCACTAACCCCAAGTAGGCAACACCTTATTTAGTGCCACAATATAATTTTACATGGTGTTACGTGGTGCATGGTCTTTGTGAAGATTCCTAGTGTTTATTAAAGTATCTGTATTTGATCATTCTGCCTCATGAATCTCCTTGAAACCAGAATAAATGTAACAAAAGCTGTCTTAGTGTAACGGGGCTGACGAGACGTGAGACGTGTGGATCCATCTGCAGGCTTTATTCAAGAGACGTGTTAAACAGGCAGGGCCAAACTATGGCAAACAGGTATATGGCGGGCAAAACACAAGAATAGTCCCAGGGCTAGCGTAGGTCACCGATAAGCAGACAGAATCACAGGGGCGAGACGAGAGGGAGAAATCCAAGAAAACAGGCAAAGATCAAAAACTGCAAAAACAGGCAAGGCAAGGCAAGGCAAAACAAGGAAACCAAGGAGACTCGGAAAGGGGTACAGGCTAAACAATACTCAGCAGAGAAAGGTGGTTAGAGTGGGTGTTATATAGTGAGTGAGGTGATTAGAAACAGCTGTGTGCAATGAGTGCAATCAGGGCAGTGTGCAAACCGTGCAAAGAATGATGGGATATGTAGTCCGGGGTGCTATGCAACAGTTTGTGTAGTGCGAGAGTCAATGTAATGGAAAGGGTGACCTCTGGTGGTGAATAAATGGAAGTCCATGGACCGAATTCGTGACACTTAGATGGCATGATTCTGTCAATAAAGCTCAAACCTATTTTTGGACAGTAATGTTGATCCAGGATCAACAAAAGATGTTGATCCAGGAACATGTCTTACTTGGCAAAATCACGGCGACCTTTAATGTTATGCTGTGTTCTTTCATTGCATGTATAGCTTTTCTACAGCTTTCTGTTCTAGTAAAATCACAACAGATCAAAATGCAAACAGATAAATATGCTCTCATTGCTAATACATGCACTGATATGCAGCTGTAATTTTGGTTTATTAAAATAAAAATTACAATAATGTGGATTAGAACCAGAAAGTCAAAGCCTGATTCATACTTTTACTGTCAGTCGCTGTTCCATGTATCTATCAACTGAGAAACAAAATCATGTGACAGACACTGCCAGATCGTTAATTTAAATCTAATTTAATTTAATGAAATGATTCTCTTTAAATTCTTCTCTGTGCAGCCATCACTTTTCATGCTGGCTCTTTGCAGAAGAGTTATTCCAAATCGCCCATGAGAGCACGAGCCTGACTCTAGCCTCACTTATTAAGATGTTGTCCATTAGCTTTCTGCACAGCTTCACACTACATACCTTTCAATGATACATTAACAGCTTGCTTCCCCAATAGAGATGTGCTTTCTGTAAGAATTCATGGGTCTCATAACAGCATTAATGCTATTCCCATGTGATTTATAATCCCATATGACTGTCATGTTCAACAAAAAAGTCACACCTGCCAAGCTTTCCACTCTCTGTACGCACAGCTGAATGCTAATGATGTGTCATCTTGCGCTGTCAGAACCTATGTATGATACAGATTAGAAGTGACATGCATTATCGGAGGTGGGGAGGGGAGATAGGGTGGTCTCCAGCTCTGACAGATATAAGGATGGAAAGATAGTTGTGAATCCGTAAGGAGCGCTGCTGGGCTCAATAAACGTGACCACTCACAGCTCTCAGAAGTGTAATCCACTAGGGCCTTTTATACAAAGTGCATGATACAGCATATCAAAGGAAGCAATAACTCCCAAAAGCTTCTCATAATGGATAAATATACATTTATAGAAGACAAAATAATTTTGCTCAACAAAGTTTTAAGGCCATAAAGAAGAATTTTTTTTATGATTAATAAGATTAAATATTACATATGTGGTAACGGGACAACTGATTCCCTTTCAAGGGAACTTCGAACTGCGTCCTCTAGGGGTCGCTATGGGGAACGCCTCGATGTGACCCATGTCTGAAGCATACATTAAAAAAACACCAACAACATGTTGGCCGGCGACAGCCTATGACATCACTACCGGTGCGACTATAGTATAAATAGGCATGGAGGAAAATGAGGTCGTGGGGATCGTAGGCGGATCGCAGGCGGATCTGGCCGATGAGTTTAAGGAGGGGCTTTCCATCTCGCCTCGCAGACGAGGGTGAGCCGCTGGAGGATGATGATGTAATTTCCCTAACATCATCTGATCCAGCAGCCAGTGCTCTGCTGAGTTTGGCCCAGGAAGAGCAGGAGATGTCTGAGGAGGGTGAAGAAGTTGAGGCTGAGCCCTCCCTATGATGAGCCCTCCTGCCCTGCCTATGATGAGCTACTGGAGGTTATGGATCGCACCACGGCGAGGCTTGACTTGCCGTGGAAGCGGGCCAGGAAGGTGGCGCCGCGAGGTCGTCTCGACGAGCGTTATCTGTCTGACCATAGCCCCCCCAGCTCAGCTGAGCCTTCCTTTTCTTCCTGATCTCCATACGGCCGTTTTATTCATGCATCCATCAGTTCCAGGATACGAGTTATGCCAACATCAAAGGGATGCGCGAAAGCAGCTATGAGAAGATACCCCCTGTAGAAGAGACGTTGGCTAGCTATCTCTCTATGAGTGAGACATCCTCTCTCAAAACTCCCTCCTTGCCATCTAAGCCCCTTCAGGATACATCTCGCTTAAATGGCAGGGCATACGCACCAGCAGGTCAGGCTGTCGCTTCTTTGCACACGATGGCGGTGCTTCAGGCGTATCAGGCTGATCTACTGAAAGACCTGGATAAAGG
>NW_015506716.1:125610-137228 GCF_001515645.1 Sinocyclocheilus grahami
AAACAGGTATATGGCGGGCAAAACACAAGAATAGTCCCAGGGCTAGCGTAGGTCACCGATAAGCAGACAGAATCACAGGGGCGAGACGAGAGGGAGAAATCCAAGAAAACAGGCAAAGATCAAAAACTGCAAAAACAGGCAAGGCAAGGCAAGGCAAAACAAGGAAACCAAGGAGACTCGGAAAGGGGTACAGGCTAAACAATACTCAGCAGAGAAAGGTGGTTAGAGTGGGTGTTATATAGTGAGTGAGGTGATTAGAAACAGCTGTGTGCAATGAGTGCAATCAGGGCAGTGTGCAAACCGTGCAAAGAATGATGGGATATGTAGTCCGGGGTGCTATGCAACAGTTTGTGTAATGCGAGAGTCAATGTAATGGAAAGGGTGACCTCTGGTGGTGAATAAATGGAAGTCCATGGACCGAATTCGTGACACTTAGATGGCATGATTCTGTCAATAAAGCTCAAACCTATTTTTGGACAGTAATGTTGATCCAGGATCAACAAAAGATGTTGATCCAGGAACATGTCTTACTTGGCAAAATCACGGCGACCTTTAATGTTATGCTGTGTTCTTTCATTGCATGTATAGCTTTTCTACAGCTTTCTGTTCTAGTAAAATCACAACAGATCAAAATGCAAACAGATAAATATGCTCTCATTGCTAATACATGCACTGATATGCAGCTGTAATTTTGGTTTATTAAAATAAAAATTACAATAATGTGGATTAGAACCAGAAAGTCAAAGCCTGATTCATACTTTTACTGTCAGTCGCTGTTCCATGTATCTATCAACTGAGAAACAAAATCATGTGACAGACACTGCCAGATCGTTAATTTAAATCTAATTTAATTTAATGAAATGATTCTCTTTAAATTCTTCTCTGTGCAGCCATCACTTTTCATGCTGGCTCTTTGCAGAAGAGTTATTCCAAATCGCCCATGAGAGCACGAGCCTGACTCTAGCCTCACTTATTAAGATGTTGTCCATTAGCTTTCTGCACAGCTTCACACTACATACCTTTCAATGATACATTAACAGCTTGCTTCCCCAATAGAGATGTGCTTTCTGTAAGAATTCATGGGTCTCATAACAGCATTAATGCTATTCCCATGTGATTTATAATCCCATATGACTGTCATGTTCAACAAAAAAGTCACACCTGCCAAGCTTTCCACTCTCTGTACGCACAGCTGAATGCTAATGATGTGTCATTTTGCGCTGTCAGAACCTATGTATGATACAGATTAGAAGTGACATGCATTATCGGAGGTGGGGAGGGGAGATAGGGTGGTCTCCAGCTCTGACAGATATAAGGATGGAAAGATAGTTGTGAATCCGTAAGGAGCGCTGCTGGGCTCAATAAACGTGACCACTCACAGCTCTCAGAAGTGTAATCCACTAGGGCCTTTTATACAAAGTGCATGATACAGCATATCAAAGGAAGCAATAACTCCCAAAAGCTTCTCATAATGGATAAATATACATTTATAGAAGACAAAATAATTTTGCTCAACAAAGTTTTAAGGCCATAAAGAAGAATTTTTTTTATGATTAATAAGATTAAATATTACATATGTGGTAACGGGACAACTGATTCCCTTTCAAGGGAACTTCGAACTGCGTCCTCTAGGGGTCGCTATGGGGAACGCCTCGATGTGACCCATGTCTGAAGCATACATTAAAAAAACACCAACAACATGTTGGCCGGCGACAGCCTATGACATCACTACCGGTGCGACTATAGTATAAATAGGCATGGAGGAAAATGAGGTCGTGGGGATCGTAGGCGGATCGCAGGCGGATCTGGCCGATGAGTTTAAGGAGGGGCTTTCCATCTCGCCTCGCAGACGAGGGTGAGCCGCTGGAGGATGATGATGTAATTTCCCTAACATCATCTGATCCAGCAGCCAGTGCTCTGCTGAGTTTGGCCCAGGAAGAGCAGGAGATGTCTGAGGAGGGTGAAGAAGTTGAGGCTGAGCCCTCCCTATGATGAGCCCTCCTGCCCTGCCTATGATGAGCTACTGGAGGTTATGGATCGCACCACGGCGAGGCTTGACTTGCCGTGGAAGCGGGCCAGGAAGGTGGCGCCGCGAGGTCGTCTCGACGAGCGTTATCTGTCTGACCATAGCCCCCCCAGCTCAGCTGAGCCTTCCTTTTCTTCCTGATCTCCATACGGCCGTTTTATTCATGCATCCATCAGTTCCAGGATACGAGTTATGCCAACATCAAAGGGATGCGCGAAAGCAGCTATGAGAAGATACCCCCTGTAGAAGAGACGTTGGCTAGCTATCTCTCTATGAGTGAGACATCCTCTCTCAAAACTCCCTCCTTGCCATCTAAGCCCCTTCAGGATACATCTTGCTTAAATGGCAGGGCATACGCAGCAGCAGGTCAGGCTGTCGCTTTGTTGCACACGATGGCGGTGCTTCAGGCATATCAGGCTGATCTACTGAAAGACCTGGATAAAGGGGAAGGCCTTTCTCCTGATGAGGTAGCTGAGTTGTGCCGCACCACGGATCTTGCTCTCTGTGCTACTAAGCAGGTCACCTCTATGGGCAGATCTCTGGGAGTAATGGAGAGACATCTGTGGGTGAACCTGGCAGATATCGGGAAGAAAGAGAGGGGCTTTCTCCTCGATGCTCCGGTTTCGCCTTCCGAACTTTTTGGTACCTCCATCGAGACGGTGGTTGAGAAGTTCAGGGAGGCGAAGGCGTGCTCAGTGGCCTTCAAAACCTTCATTCCACGAAGGTCCAGGTTTGAGCCGGAATAACACAGGGGTCCTAGCCCGTCTCGGTCTGAGGATCAGAGACGGACACAGAAGGCTAGTGTCGCAGCTCGCGCTCCTCCCCCACCATCAAAGGGAGGTAGGCAAGACCTGAGAGAGGTGATCCAGATGAGGCTCCCAACACTCTCATCTGGACCAGAGTGATACCTGAACATCTACTCATCTTCCTCGGGGGGTTTAACATCTGCCCTTTTCTTCCCCTTAATAATTCCCCTGTAACCACCATCATCTCCACCTGACCGAGGTTAGGTAGGAACCTCCTGCGCCTGCATTGCAGTCTCCTATGCTGGACATATGATGTTTTAGGTTGGTTCTGTGTCTTACGTAGTAACCACCTTACTGATGGTCCATACTAGAGGCTACTTCGGACTTCGCTTCTTGAATGGGGCTCCTGTGCGGGAACCATGGTGGGTGAGTACGATCCATTTTGAATATATAAAATGCACTGGTGGTTGTGTGAATCAGTCTGCTAGCCTTCTTTGAAGTGTTTCCGGGACCTGTGTGTTTCTGTCCTTTTCTTGGGTAGGTCCTCGGTGAGCACCCCCTCTGCTGGACTCAGAACCGGGTTCTCGAATTTTGCAGTGATGACCTCACTCGTCGATGCTGAATCCAGACTGTATGATAGCCATTTTTCCGGCTTCATGCTTCCTGGATCATGTGGCCAGATCACAGGCTTCTACGGGAGCCTTCTTGGTCATCAGGTCCCCGGCACAGCAACGCAATTCTCCTGGACGTCCGGGCTGGGCTTATGCTTTTCAGGCTGCCCTGACTGGGACGCCATATCCAGGTTCGCCCCAGGGTCTTCCTGTGAATCAGGATATCCCCTCTCGCTGAGATGTCGAGCGGGAGGTATGAGTGGCATTTTTGCGAGAAACCCTTCTTGTGAAGTGCTATCGCCAGGCAGTGTCTTTGAGCTTGCCACTCCCGTTTGGCTCATTACTTCTGGGCATCTGTGAGCAGATGCTTAGGAATCTCTATAAAAATCCATGCTATGGTAAGTGCACACGCTAAGCTCTGCACACTTTCTAAAATCCACATGGTGGTAAGTGTGCACGCTAAGCACTCTGTGCACTTTCTAAAATCCTGTATGGTAAGGGTTACGCGTTGTCAGTCACGTTCCCTTTCTCTGAGTTGGCTTAGGCCCCGGTGCTCGCCTTGGGCTACACTCAACTAGTGTGTCTCTGTTGATACATTTCTTGAAGCATCGCTCCCCTCACTGTAGAGTGTTATTTATGAGCATGGTGCTTTCTTCCGAGCATTCAAATTTTCTCCCCTTCTGATGAGTGGAATTCCCCGCTTCGTGGGTCTCGTGGTTAGCAGGGCTCCCCTCTATCGGAGGGTTGCCTATGAGCACACTGCCTCTTTTCTGAATTTGGAGTTCTCCTTTCACATGGAGAGTTGAGTTCTCTGTTTTTCCAGAGCACCTGGAACCAGCAAACATCAGGCGATCTAGGCCCTTCCTTTGCCTCCCTGATGCGCAGTTTTTTTTGGCTAAGCTTGCGGTACGCTTACCCTTCCGGATTTCTAATGTACAGGCTGTAGGTCGAGCCAATGCACATTGGCATGCGATTATTGCATCCAGATGCCGCTGATCACAGCGTGAGTATAAGTAGGCAGCAGATGCAGAGCATATTCAGGTATTCGCTGAGGAGCCGAGCCGCTGACCTGGCCGCTCAGCGGTGGTACAGGAGCTGTGGCGACGGGACGTGACGGCTCCGTTCCCTCCTTCAGGGAAAGAGGGTTACCATATGTAACCGAGACATTTCCTTTCAGAAGGTCACTCCCGACGTCACGTCGGATGACCGACGAATTGGGATCCCTAACAAAGGGCCACAGGTACTGCCCCTTCCAGTGTCCCGTGGAAGCCGCACGCCCCTACTTTTTGGCGTAGGCCAGGGCTTACCACAAGAGGACCAGCTACTGCTGCTATGGCACTACCCAATCAGTAAGACTGGATAACACTGGGAAAACATACCCATTCCATTTGGGACCGGGACGTTGCAGAAGCTCCATCCTTCCAGAAGGAGGTTTCGGAAGCAAATACACACATGAACATCCATTAGGTGCATATGGAAGATTGGAGGTGATTGTAACCCTCTTGGAGTGGCAGAAGTCTGCCGGGGAAACACGGGCTCTGAGGTCATACTGTGGACTTTACACATATGGAATCCACTTAGGTCTCTACATATGGAACCCAGCCCTGACAGACAAAGAGCTGGTCTGAGGTCCTGAGCTTTGTGTCCGGTCTACGTAGCACCTTAAGGCTCGGACGGGACAGAGCAAAGCTAGGGCTGGGTCTGCCTCCTCCGGGGGCAGCGCTTGCAGGCTCACCACCTGATCCCTGAAGGGAGTAGTGGGAACCTTGGACACATAGCCGGGCCGGGGCCCCAGGGTTACGTGGGAGCCCGAACACTGACCGGCCCGAACACTAGGCACGAATCGTCGACCGAAAATGCGTGCAGGTCCCCTACTCTCTTGATGGAGGCCAGTGCAAGCAGAAGCAGAGTTTTCATTGACAGAAACTTCAGCTCGACTGTCTGCAAAGGCTCAAATGGGCCCTGCTGTAGTGCTGTGAGCACTAGAGTCAGGTCCCAAGAGGGTATAGGGGGGGGTCGTGGAGGATTTAGCCTTCTCACCCCCCTAAGGAACCTGATGATCAGGTTATGCTTCCCCAGCGGCTCAGCGATTGCAGCGACATAGACTTTGAGGGTGGAGGGAGACAGCCTTCGCTCCAACACTTGCTGCAAAAAAGAAGAACACCACTCAACGAACAGGTTCCACTTCAAAGCGTAAACGTGTCTCGTAGACAGTGCTCTCGCTGAAGTGATGGTGTCAAGTACCTCTTGGGGTAGGTCACCTAGAACCTCCGCATCCCACAGGGACCAGACATGAAGTTTCCAGAGGTCTGGACATGGGTGCCAAAGGTTGCCCCGTCTCTGAGTCAGTAGATCCTTCCTCAGAGGAATCGGCCAAGGAGGGGCTGTCACGAGGAGCATTAGTTCCAGGAACAAGGTCCGGGTGGGCCAATTGGACGCCACTAACAGGACCTGCTGCTCATCCTCCCTGACCTTGCACAATGTCTGTGCAAGAAGGCTCACTGGGGGAATGCATACTTGCAAAGGCCAGCTGTGTGCCAGTGCATCCGAGCCGAGTGTTCCCTCGGTCAGGGAGTAGAACAACTGACAGTGACAGGCAAACTCTACCTGAGTGGCTCCGAAACATCTACAAATCAGCTGGACCGTCTGGGGATGGAGTCGCCATTCTCCTGATGTACGCAACGGTCGCAGTGTTGTCTGTGCGGACTAGAACATGCTTGACTCGTAAGTGTCCTTTGAGACGGATCAAGGCAAGGTGCACTGCCAGCAACTCAAGGCAGTTGATGTGCCAGTGCAGTTGGGGCCCCGTCCAAACCCCTGACACTGCAAGCCCGTTGTACGTGGCCCCCCAGCCGGTGGTTGAGGCATCCGTGTGAACCACAGCATGCCTGGAGACCTGGTCTAGGGGCACTCCTGCCCGGAGAAATGCAAGGTCTGACCACGGGGTGAAGGTTTGGCGGCAGGCCGGTGTAACTTCGACCCGGTGAGTGCCGCATTGCCACGCCCACCTCGGGACACAGCCATGGAGGCAGTGCTGAAGTGGTCGCCCAGGAGCCTCTGAAATTCTTTTTCAGTGGACCGCCATCCTGCTCTTGAATGTATTCAAGCAGTTCAGCACCAACTGAGCACGTTCCTGTGTGAGGCGTGCTGTCTGTTCGACCGAGTCCAACTCCATACCGAGAAAAGAGATCCTCTGCATCGGGGAGAGTTTGCTCTTTTCCCAGTTGACCCAAAGGCCCAACTGGCTGAGGTACGAGAGCACCAAGTCCTTGTGTTTGCACAACTGATTCTGAGACTGAGCTAATATGAGCCAGTCATTGAGGTAGTTGAGAATACGAATACCCTGTTTTCTCAGGGGAACAAGGGATGCCTCCGCAACTTACGTGAAGACCCGTGGCGACAGGGACAGCCCGGAGGGCAGGACCTCGTACTGATATGCTCATCCTTCGGACGCAAACCGCAGCAATGGTCTGTGGTGCAGAAGGGTCGACACATGAAGTACTCGTCCTTCAGGTCAATCGAATTAGTTATGGTTAATTATTCATATTTCCTGTTGTGAGCTAAATTCGCTACACGCTGCAAACCAAATCTCGGGGACAGATGCACCAGAAGATGTGTTCCTGCGTCAACATCTTGATCGAAAACCGGTGAAGGACCCGGTTCAAGATATGCAGGTCCAAGATTGGTCGTAACCCACCGCCTTTCAGTAAGAAAGTTATTTCCTTTAACCAGGAAATTAACGTTCTTAGAATTGACAAGACGGTTGACCCTGAGTGGTCAGCTAAATATCTACAGTGGATCTAAAATATTAATAATTAATCATAATTAGTTATGGTTAATTATTCATATTTCCTGTTGTGAGCTAAATTCGCTACACGCTGCAAACCAAATCTCGGGGACAGATGCACCAGAAGATGTGTTCCTGCGTCAACATCTTGATCGAAAACCGGTGAAGGACCCGGTTCAAGATATGCAGGTCCAAGATTGGTCGTAAACCTCCGCCTTTCTTGGGTACAATGAAGTAGGGGCTGTAAAATCCCATCTTCATATCGGCTGGAGGGACCGGCTCTATCGCATCCTTCGCCAGCAGGACTGCGATCTCTGCACGCAAGACAGGGGCATCTGCTGCTTTCACTGAAACAAAGTGGACACCCCTGAACTTGGGAGGGCGCCGGGCAAACTGAATCGCATAGCCGAGCCTGACGGTTCGAAGAAGCCATGAGTCTGAGTGTGTGTAACACTGACCTGCGTTCGAGCAGAGGGTGTGTGGGCAGTCCGTTGGTTTGTCCTCCCGATCCGCCCACTGCTGCTCACTGGCGAGAGTGGAGGGGGAGTGTGATACGACACTGGATCGTCCACAAACCCTTTTGTCGAGTAAACAACTTTTGTCGAGTATTTGGGTACCACCGACCGAGAGGTCAGTGGCGGAAAAAAACAAAAAGATTCTCCGCCCGGCCCTCCTCCGGGGGAGGGAGTGGTGCGTTCACCATCTCCCAAAGAGCAGGTCCCTCCACCTCTGGGTTGGCTTTCTCAGGGCCTCTTGCTCTTTCACTTGCCACCAGGTTTGGCGGGGGCCTGGATGGGCGGGGCGGTGGCAGGGGGCCACCCTCGGCGACGGCAGCAGCTGCACGCAGGATGTACCTGATGGCCTCAGTCTGCTTTTGGGCAGCGGAGAACTGCTGGGCAAAGTTAACCACCGTGTCACCGAAAAGGGGGCATTCAAGAATCGTGTCTTGTCCATCTCACATATGTCGGCCAGACACAGCCAGAAATGGCGCTCCTGGACCACCATAGTGGACATCGCATGACCCAGAGACTGCGACGTAACCTTCGTCGCTCGTTCTCTGAGAACTTCCGGGTACCTTGGCCTGGTGCACTTGCAAGAACGCTGTACCGTGTAAGGCGGAGGCAGCTTCTCCACAGGCCGTATAAGCATCGCTGGCCAGTCGAGTACCTACAGACCCAGGAGGGGAGGCACGGTTCTCCCTGCTGGGTGGAAGCGGTATTAGGACACAACTGCATCGCAACCGACCGCTCCACCATCGAGGGTGGTGAGGGAGGAGAAACCAGCAGATCGGTTTCCGGCAGGAAAAGGTGCCGTCCACAACCTGGTGAGCTCCTCATGCACCTCCGGGAAGAAAGGCACCAAGGTGGGGCGCTGAGAACCAGCGCGGACCACCCCGAGAATCAATCGTCCAACCCTGAGAGCTCGGGACACGGTGGAAGTCTGCACTCGAGCCCTACCCCCACGGCGGCCCGGGAAAGCATAGCCGTTATTTCTGGATCCGATTCAGGCATTGCTACAGTCCCGGAGGAGAGCAGCGCAGCCGAATCTTCCACTGAAGCGCCGTACCGCCAACACAAAGAGCTCTCAAAGAGCGCGCTGAACTCGTTCAGTCTTCTTCTCTCTGTAGAGTAGTCAGGAGCAGAACGATGTGAATGTCGGCTCCGAGGCGAAGAGCTGAATATGCGCTGCATCTGCTGCCTACATATACTAACGCTGTGATCAGCGGCAGCTGGATGCAATAATTGCATGCCAATGTGCATTGACTCATTTAGTTAACGCTCGAAGTAGATTGGTCTCTCTCAGCGAGATCCCAATCCGTCGGTCATCCGACGTGACGTCGGGAGTGACCAACTGAAAGGGAACCATGATTACATACGTTACTTGAGACGTTTTTTGTCAGGTCAAGTTGCATTTATATAGCATTTACAATACTATACGATATATATTGTTTCACAGCAAATTTTAGCTTTAAAGAGGCTCTAAAAATATAATAATGTCATCATTCTGCACAATTTAGTTCAAATGTTGCAAAGATCATTAGTTATGAAGCAAACTCAAGTCAGCTATAAAGAGGCTCTACAGAAGTGTTATTATTCAGCAGAAGTCAGTTCAGTGTTGATTCAGCTCAGTTTAATAACAGAGTCAATGTTGCAAAGTTCATCAATTATGAAACTAATTTGATTAAGCTATAAAGGAAATCTTTATAGCAATTATCATTATCCAGCTAAATTTGGTTGAAGTTTTGTTCTCATCCCCGTGTCAGTGCAGTCAAATTTATAATATTATGAATATTTAGTCTGTGTGTACTTTGACCATATTCTGTGTAATATGGTGTTAAATACATATTACATTAATAATCTGTATTTATGAAAAATAAGCAAATGTATCATTATTTACCTATACCAATATATTTATAGTCCTTGTGTCAACTTTGCTGTGACAACTAGCCCCAGTCCTCCCATAATATTATGTAGAGGCAGTAGAACATTGAACATTGTTTATGCTGTATGACCAGTAATTTTTATGAACACATTCATTGCCATGTCAAATGATTAATCATTTTTTATGGCATACTTTATATTTCTTCATTTTTGCTCTGTATTGAAATAGTTTTGTTTTCCAGACCATTAAAAACATTGCCTGAGGAAGTGTAACACTAGGGTGCGCAGCTAGGGAATGAAACCCAGGTTGATAACTAACCTCTAGTCTACCACACATTACTTTTTTTTAAACCAAGTGTAGATCAGGTGAGTTACAAAAAAATTTGTAATTTGGTAGCTTTTTTGAAATACTTAAAGCAGTGACCCATACTTGGAATTAGTGCTCTGCATTTAACCCATCCAAAGTGCACACACACACACAGACACACACACACCGTGAACAGTGGGCAGCCATTTTTGCTGCGGTGCCCAGGGGGCAGTTGGGGGTTCGGTGCCCCACCTGCAATCCCTGCCGGTATGAGACTCGATCCCACAACCTTTGGGTTACAAGTCCGATTCTCTAACCATTAGGCCACGACTTTCCCTCCAAAGACATCTTGAGTGGGAAAAAAATATTATTATATATTGTACAATATTATATATTGCTACTGTAAAATCTGCAAGACTGTGTCCCTACAAACTGCTAAGTTTGACACCCCTGTTGTAGATCAAACTTTTGGTTTTTAATGCAAGACTGTTGCTGTATCTTGGAATCTAACTTGGGTTGCCATGGTGAGAGACATCTAAATTATCAAGTAGAATTGGAGCTTGTGAGTCTAGAACAAATCAGAGTGGAGAGACACAAAAATAGGATAATATCTGGCAAACTTTAAGTATAGATTAGAGCTGAGGTGCACACAAAAAACAATCAGGTCGGAGATTAAATAGTGTCAATCAGTGCTGTAATCAATAACTAAATAGCATGGGTGAAAACAATGATTAAGATCAAGTGAATGAAAAACTTAAACTTAAGAAACTCGGTTTCTTTAACAGAGGAGACACAGTTGAACTTTCAGTTCAGGTCTCTACTGATGAAACAAAAGGCTTTTGTAACATTAAGGGATACACCATTTTTAGTGTTTGTGTCATGAAAGCATCTTTCATATATATATATGGACTCCTTCTCTGCCAGCAGGAGGCGCTTCTGGAGTTGTAGTAACAGTGGTTTCCCCGGTAACGGCTGTACACAAAGCAGCGCTGTGCTCATGAACGCTGCTTTATCAGATAAAATGAAAATGCCATCAAAACTTTTCTGAAGACAGTTGGTTCCTTTCAAAGAGATTCATATAAATATTTTATTTATATTTAAAAAAAATTATAATATCTTGAAACGTGACTAGTGCTCATGTATATTCAAAGAAGTCAAATGCCACAAATAAATCAATGTATAGGAAACACTGGTAATGTGTATCAAAATATCAGAAATTAGTTTAAAAATCATATCACCGTTATTGAAAAAAATTATATTGCCATATACTGTATATTGATATTAAATTATTATCAAGCACTAGTTAGTAGCCATATTGCAACGAATTATCTAGTCCAGCCTATGTCTGACTGGAGCAGTGTGTTTCCCCTTCAGGAACTCGAGCCCTTGCGTGACCGCATTCTGAAGCACGTGTCAAATCCGTCCAATGGAGCAGCGAGACGTCACGAGCAGGGTGACGTAAGCACCAGAAAGCATAAAAGCGCATCCGGCAATACAGTAAAAAGGATAAGGTATATCGGGCGATGCCAATGGTGGAGCAGACACTTGCAAGCTATCTCTCCCCATCCTCAGCATCGTCCCTGAAGGCCCCAAAGCTTCCCACCAGGCCCGTTAGGCTTACATCGAGTCTGGTTGGGAAAGCTTATATGGCTTATAGGCTGGCGCATGTTTGCACACCATGGCGGTGTTACAAGCATACAAGGCTGACCTGCTCAGGGGTGGGACTGCTGAGCGGCAGCAGCCCAAGCCATAAAGCTCCC
>NW_015506716.1:142606-156458 GCF_001515645.1 Sinocyclocheilus grahami
TCCTTTACACACACTTTTGTCCGCTTTTACAATCTACCCCAGGTTCCCAAGTTCTCTCTTCGTGATGTGCTCATAAGATACACACACAGGAAGGGACTTGGTAGTATGGCGCAGTTGGTATTCTCGTTCCCAAAGCGAATCTCGACGCAGCTCGAGTTCCTGAAGGGGAACGTCTCTAGGTTACATATGTAACCATGGTTCCCCGAGGGGAACGAGACGCTGCGTCTCTTTTCCATATTCCCTGTATCCCTGCAGGCGCTACTTCATCGAAGCTGGGTGGCGCCCTGCCAGATGCGCTTTTATGCTTTCTGGTGCTTACATCACCCTGCTCGTGACGTCTCGCTGCTCCACTGGACGGATTTGACATGTGCTTCAGAATGCGGTCACGCAAGGGCGTTCCCAAAGCGAATCTCGACGCAGCGTCTCATTCCCTCGGGAACCATAGAGACGTTTTCTTTGGGGGCTATGTCGTTTGGGCTGCCTTGTTGAGCGCAGTGGCACTGAGAACATTATATTTCACACTTTTTATTTTATTTTCTAAATGTAACAGGATTAGTCCAACGAATCGCTCGGTTTGTAATGCGTACCGAACCGAAACCCTTGTACCGAACAGATCAATACGAATACGTGTATCCTTACTCCCCTAATATATATATATATATATATATATATATATATATATATATGTATATAGATCTGTGGTCTTCCGTCCGATTGCCAACAGAGGTCGCTCTTTCATTGACTTTCACATCACACAGACTGTTACATATCACCCTGGACTACATTTCCCATGTTACATTGCACTGATTGGACTCACCTGCAGTCAAACACACACACACATTATATTACACCCACTCAGATCCTTCTCAAACTGCGAGTAATGTATTGCGTTTATCGCTCTCCAAGTGATCGGAACCACTTTTTCACTACTTTACGGAGCCAGTCCTGAGATTCTGGTTTATTCAAGTCCTGTCTAGTCTTGTCTGTTTAGTCTAGTCGTGTTTTCGGATTTCTTGCTGTGGATTATTTCTCTTGCCCTGCTCTGTTTGGACTCTGTTTGACCCTCACCTGAACTTTTGCTCGTGTTATCGGATTACCCCTCTTGTCAAGCCCTCTGGATATTGTTAGCCGTCGATCGACCATGCCTGTTTTGGATTACTCTCTTGCCTTGCCCTATATATATATCTGTTCGCCATTGTCTGACCCTTGCCTGTTTTTGACCATGTCTTTGAATAATAGCTTGCATATGGATCCGCACGTCTCTCATCTCGTTCAACCCGTTACAGAATTCTCGGCCGCACAGGGATCCAGCAACTTTTCGGATGAACATTGACCAGATATGGACATTGCAAGACTGTTATTAGCCCTCGAGCAGGGCACCCGATCGCTCGAGGACTATTTTCAAGAGTATCTAGCCATTGCCTATTACTCTGATTTACCTGACTGTGTGTTGATAGAATTTTTTTGTGAAGGCATTAATCAACCACTGAAGTCTAAGCTTAGACACGAGGGTCCGCGTTCATCACTGTGGGTGTCGTGGAGGAGGAACGTGACACCGCGTCTGTGACAGAGATGGCGAACGCACCAGTTCGCACTCACAAAATGGTGGCCACAGCAATGCCCCGTCATGTCTCAGCTGCTCTTCATGAGTCACATCCAGAATCACGCCACATCTCAGCTGATCTTCCAGAGTCTCGCCATATCTCAGCTGATCTTCCAGATTCTCGTGACGTCACAGCTGATCATCCAGAGTCAAGTCACGTCACAGCTGATCGTCCAGTGTCAAAGCACGTCACAGCTGATCGTCCAGTGTCAAATCACATCACAGCTGATCGTCCAGTGTCAAGTCACGTCACAGCTGATCGTCCAGTGTAAAGTCACGTCACAGCTGATCGTCCTGTGTCAAATCACATCACAGCTGATCATCCAGAGTCAAATCACGTCACAGCTGATCTTCCAGTGTCAAGTCACATCACAGCTGATCGTTCAAATTCAAGTCACGTCACAGCTGATCGTCCAGTGTCAAGTCACGTCACAGCTGATCGTCCAGTGTCAAGTCTCGTCTCAGCTGTTCATTCAGATTCCTGTCACTTCCTGTCTGTCGCACCCAGATCCTCAAAGTCTGTTCTTCAGTATCCCAGACTGGCATCCAGCGTGGAGGACCCACCGCTGGTGTCAGCACGTGCTGCTGGTATCCCTAAACCAGCGCTCTCAAACCCTTTTGCCCCAGAAGTAATGCCCTTGTCTGCTGCATTTCCCATATGTGGGATTGCTCTCTGGTGTGTATGGGCTGCGTTCACTACCGCCGAAGTTCCAGAGCCAGCGACATCCGCGGAAGAATTGCCAGAGGTCGCAGTGCCCACTCCAGATTCTTCAGAGGTGGCGGCTGAGGCTGCAGAACCTCCAGAGATGGTGGTGCCTGTTCCGGATTCTACGGAGGTGGCTGCATTTGCTGCAGAACCTTATGAGGTGTCGTCTTTCACTTCAACTCTGGTTACGATCATGGCGCCCATTAATGAACTCTCTGCCTCTCCTGTCACGGCTATGGAGGTCGTTTGTGAACTCTCTGCCTGTCCTGTCACGGCTATGGAGGCCATCTGTGAACTCTCTGGCTGTCCTGTCATGGCTATAGAGGCCGTTTGTGAACTCTCTGTCTGTACTATCATGGCTATAGAGGCCGTGTGTGAACTCTCTGCCTGTCCTGTCATGGCTATGGAGGCTGTCTGCGAACTCTCTGCCTGTCCTGTCAGGCTATGGAGGCCGTCTGTGAATTCTCTGCCTGTCCTGTCATGGCTATGGAGGCTGTCTGCGAACTCTCTGCCTGTCCTGTCAGGCTATGGAGGCCGTCTGTGAATTCTCTGCCTGTCCTGTCATGGCTATGGAGGCCGTCTGTGAACTCTCTGCCTGTCCTGTCACGGCTATGGAGACCATCTGTGAACTCTTTGCCTGTTCTGTCAAGACTACGGAGGCCATTTATAAACTTATAGTCTGTCCGTCTCGTCTCAATTAAGGTGTCTGATTTCGAACGGTCTGTCTTGCAAGTTTCTGTCAAGGAATCTAAACCTGAGCTGTCTGTCTGTCCTAATGCTTCTGTAGAGTCTGAATTTGAACTATCTGTCAGTCTCGAATGAATCAAGTCTGATGTTGAACCATCCATCTGTCCAGTTTCTACTAAAGAACCTGTGTGTGACATGTCAGCCTGTCCAGTTCTAATCAATGCTCTTGACTTCGATCTATCTGTTTGCCCAATTTTGAACAATATGTCTGACTTTTCTGTCAGTCCCGTTTCAGTCATTGAACAGACTGCCTGTCCAGTTTCACTCAATGAGTCTAGTTGTGAACTGTCAACTCAACCAGTCTTTGCCAAGGATTCCAATGTTGCATTGTCTGCCTGTTCATGTTCAGTCAGTGAACCTGTTGGCTCAGTTGTCACCAGGGAAAATATTGATGAACTTTTTGCGTTCCATGCCTCGGTCCTTGAGACTGTATATGCTCTGTCTGTCTCTTGTGTCTCAGTTTTTCCCAGTCTCTACCATGGGTCTCTGCTCCATCTGCTCCGCCTTGCTGGTCTTCTGTCTGGCCCTGGTGGTCTTCTGCTCCACCGTGGTGGTCTTCTGTCTGGCTCTGGTGGTCTTCTGCTCCGTCTGCTCCACCGTGGTGGTTTCTGCTCTGTCTGCTCTGCCTTGGTGGTCTTCTGTCTGGCACTGGGGGTCTTCAGCTCCGCCGTGGGGATCTTTGGACTCATCCGCTCTGCTGTGGTGGTCCTCAGTTCCACCTATCCTGCCGGCTCCACCCTGGTTTCCTGCTCTGCCGGCTCCACCCTGGCATCCTGCTCTGCTGGCTTAGCCTCAGTCCCCTGTCCCTCCACTTCCACATGGACCTGGCCCTCCATCACTCCATCTGTTCCGCCTCCACTCCACCACCCTCCTGGATTGTACTATGTTGGGAGTTGGGGGCTCAGTCACGAATCCGGTCTGTGGCCTTCCATCCGATTGCCACCAGCGATAGCTCTTTCATTGACTTTCACATCACATAGACTGTTACACGTCACCCTGGACTACATTTCCCATGTTACATTGCACTGATTGGATTCACCTGCAGTCAACCACACACACACACTATATTACACCCACTCAGATCCTTCTCAAACATGACGAGTAATGTATTGCGTTTATCGCTCTCCAAGTGAGTCCTGAGATTCTGGTTTATTCTAGTTCTGTCTAGTCGTGTCTGTTAAATCTAGTCGTGTTTTGGGATTTTTTGCCTTTCTGTGGATTATTTTTCTTGTCCTGCTCTGTTTGGAGTCTGTTTGACCCTCGCCTGAACTTTTGCTCATGTTATCGGATTACCCCTTTGGTCAAGCCCTCTGGATATTGTTAGCTGTCGATCGGCCACGCCTGTTTTGGATTACTCTCTTGCCTTGACCTTTATATATCTGTTCGCCATTGTCTGACCCTTGCCTGTTTTTGACCACGCCTTTGAATAAAAGCTTGCATATGGATCCACACGTCTCTCGTCTCGTTCTCCCTGCCACAATATATATATATATATATATATGGTTACATTTATATTAATAATTGGAATAAACAGGCAATATATGTCATTAGCTTAACTACAGGCTGTTTACTTTTGCCAAGACTTTGAGAAATGTATTTACTGTATTCCCTCTTGAGTTTAAACTGTTTTTCACAACACAAGCTCAAAATGCATATTATCCATGCTGTTAAACTTTGTCAGAGTTTTTTTTTCCTAGTGTGTACAGTAAGGTGGGTAGTATAGCTTAAAAGTTTGCATGGTAAAACTGAAGGCCAGACAGACTAAGCAAGTAAACAAACGCATCCAGCTATGTAGCTTTCATCTGTCTACTTCTACTGTATGGTAAGGCATCCAATACAGTCACAATAATTTAATTTATTAGCATTAGACTGTAGATGTTGAGCGCCTAACCTGACCTCTACAACTAAACCTATCCAATTTTCAATCTGAAAGAGGGGCATATTATTATATCTCATTTTATTGCCATAAAATGTCAGGAAGTGTACATCCAAGTGTACATGTCTTCCCTTAAATAGGGAAGACATCCAAAATGTGTAGGCCTACTGTTGTGAGGCTTCCAGAGAAAGAGTTGCATTACGTTGAACTGAATTTTGAGCAGAAAAACAACTTGAAGGTTATTAACTCTTGTTTTGTCAAGTCAAGTGAAACAAGACCAGATTTGTACACTAGCTATTTTAGCTACCTCAAATTCCAAGTACTTCTCAAACAATTATTAAAAGAAAATATCTAATTGCTATATTTAAGGTAATGTCACAGTAAAAAAAAAAAGTATATATATATATATATATATATATACAGTAGTCAACATTTGAAGTGGATCAAAACCTTTCATCAAAGTTGTCCTAAAACCAAAACAATACCCGTTCTTGTCTTAGGACAACTTTGATGAACTTTTCTTATCCACTTCAAATGTTGACTACTGTATATAGGGGTGTGGAATAGGTGCTTATTATATGTAAGCCACAATGTATATTATATGCACGCCAACAAAGTGTGTGTCATATGCAGGCAAAAACTGTGTATTATATGCATGTCAAACACATGCATATCGTATGCATGCCAAAGTCAGTTTCTGCGTATAAATAGCATGTAAAATACAAAAAGAAAATTGTGCCATTGATACACATTTTCATGAGAATGGGCTCATACACTTGCTGTACATGCAGGTGTTCATTTGTAATAAAGCCTTCTTTATCGCTGACAAATGACAGGATGCATTTCAGGTTAAATTTCAATCATTTATAGGTAAATATTCTACTTTATACCTGTCTTGTAGTTGTACCACCTAACATGATTTAGTGTGTGAATAAACTGTATAATTCAGACCGTTTTGCTAACGAGTTTGGCCGTTTCTTTAAATAAAGCAATCAAACAAGTAAATCATTCATTAGTCAGTAATGTCTACCTCAGATTCTGAACAGCCGACAGACTACACGGAACACATAACATGATCTACACAAAAGATTCAAAGAAATGTTGAGTAAGACTTTCTCAAAAGTATCTATAAAAGTATATATATTTGGAAATTGTACAAAAGCATGCAAATAATTATGCAATACACATTGCATGTCATTTGAAACTAACTCTATTGCCCCTTTGAGTACACTGTAAGTGTACAATGGGACAGACATAGGAAAGCATTCACATCTGCGTTTATGTACTTGCATAGAGTAGGCCTGTGTTTCTGGCCTGAAACTTCAGCCTGTAGAACAAACAGTGGCTTAATACTGCAAACAACAGTGTCAACTGACATCATGTGGACATTCAGCATTCGCTGATCCATTTTCCACACAATGTGCATAAGGGCTGGTGAGTCGGCTGTAGCCACATCCAGCCATGAAAGATTTCTGGTGAGAATGATGACTGATGGCAGATTTGAATACCTCTATATTCCTCACATTCATGACATGCTTTCTCCATGGTAACCCTCAATTACTGCACAATCATGCCCTCCACACAATATTTAGAATGTTTTGTAGCATTATAGCACTGTCCATCCTCATGTGTAGACTGCTTCTGGCTCTTGAGACTTTGAGTCCACACAATTGAGTGTCTGCCTACTGCCACAAAATGAGGGGAGCAGTCCGGGTTCAGTCCATTCCCTATAGAAGATAAACCTGCACAAGGCATTGTAGGATCGACATCGTTTTACAATCCTTTGCCAAAAGTGTTAAAGTGCCACACATTCTGACAGTAGTGGTCACAATTATTAGGTACCCTTGGTAAATATGAACAAGGAAACTTGCGGAAATTAAACTGCATTGTTAATCCTTTTGATCTTTTGTTTGTTTTTCACTTACATTGTCCACAATTAATGGTACCCTTTTATTCAGTACTTTTGCCACTTCTTTTTGCCAAGATAAAATAGTCTGATGAGCCTGATGAGTTTGGAGGTCACCTGACATGAGATCAGAGCCCATTCTTTCATCCAGAATCACTTCCCTTCCCAGCTCTAAGTTGGTGCTTCAGTTCACCCCTCTCATTTTCTATAGAGTTCACGTCAGAGGATTGGGATGGCCATGGCAGAATCTTCATTTTGTCCTGAGTGACCCATTTTTGTTTTGATTTTGATGTTTGTTTTTGGATCATTGTCCAGTTGGAAGATCCAACCTTGGCCCATTATAAGATTTCTAGCAGGGACACTCAGGTTTAGATTTGTTTTATTTGTTACTATTTGATAGAATCCATGATGCCATGTATGAAAATTAGGTCCACAACATAAAAAATATAGCAGTGTACACATGGGGTACTTTTTTTTACCCCTCTGTGCCAAACCCATCTTGTTGGCTGCTAAAAAGTTCTAATTTTTTTGTTTCATTTGACCATAGAACATAGTCCCATTTGAATATATTTTTTATACTGTGAAGTGACATAATATCTTATTTACATTGTGTCCACGTGTGGCGTTTAGCATTGAGTGAATTCTAACTGTCTCACGCTTAATGCATAAGAGTTGGCATTCCTGTATCCATTTATATATTTCTTTATTAATATCTTAATATCTAGCGTAGCGTTAGTTCTGGCAGGTCACATTAGTCAAGCTCGCATCAGCTGATTCTCAGCTAATCCCCATCAACCTATGATGAGTATGACACCTATCTAAGCATTCATATATAACAGGGGTGCCCAACCCTGCTCCTGGCAATCGACTCTCCTGCAAAGTTCAGCTCCAACCCGAATCAAACACACCTGAAGCAACTAATTAGGGTATTCAGGATCACTTAAAAATTAAAGGCAGGTGTCTTTGATTAGAGTTGGAGCTAAACTTTGCAGGACAGTCGATCGCCAGGAACAGGGTTGGGCACCCCTGATATATAAGGTCCCTCAGTATTATCAGCAGTTTTCGCATTGCTCAATAGCTAATTAAATGGCGAATTCGGCAGGCAAAACACCATCATCACTAGGAATTGGGAATTTAGAGAAGTGGAATTCGCTTCCCCAATGGTCTCACCTCCGATTCATTCAAGTTCATTAACTTGAACACGTGAATTCACCACATTGATTGGGCCTGTAAGCTGCCTGATTCGAAAGTGACTGAGTTAGCATTATTTCACACATCGCTACATTATTGTCATGGACTCCACAAGTTATGTGACTCACTCAAGAACAAGTTCAGATTGGAACTTCATCCCCAAAAAGGATATCAAGAGATCAAGCATCCACTTCACAGCTGCTATGCTTCACTCTCTGGAACGTCTTCACAAGCTAAGTTCCATTTAATGCTCTCAGGTTATCTGCAACATGTGTGTTGCTAAGGCTACCCTTACCAAAAAGTAGTATACTTCAGGTTTATTTTCTTAAGTATACTTAAGTAAAGTTTAAGTATACTTTATGTAGTAAGTATACAAATATCAGTGTACTAGTAGTATACTTGTAAGTGTACTATTTCAATACTCCTTCGGACTAAATTGGCCCACTTTCTAGTATATAAAAGTATACTTTTAAGTATAACAGTAGTAAACTGAGTACACAACTAGTTTACAATATGTTATTAGTTTGTACTGCATCTATACTAAAAGTGAACTTATAGGTATACTGATAGTTTACTAATTAAATACTTGTAGCATTTTAGTACGCTTTGAAGTATAGTCTCAGTAAACTACAAGTTTAGTACTTTTATACTGCAAGTACACTCGTAAGTTTTCTTTAAGTGAACTTTACATCATACTTTAAGTATACTACTATGTCCCTATTTAGGTATTAATTTATCTATATTTTTTATATGAATATCTGAACATACAAAACATCAAAAGAACAGGGTATCTGCTTGTAAACAAAAACATTTTATTCTAGCTTCATGCATTCTTTTTTTTTTAAACACTTGAAAGTGGGTAAGTTTTATAAAGTAATTTACAAGATTTTGAACAAAAAGCTGAAAAAGACTATTAATTGGATTCAGAATGATAATCAAAACATAGATGTAGTCGATCAACACCCCAAAGCTTGACAGTCATTATTACCTCTTCATTGGTCGACATGTTATTCCATAACGTTACACAGTTTTGATGCTGTTTTATGTCTGATGATCGTGTTAGAATACATGTGGAAGCATCTGTTGTTTCGGTTTCTTCTCTTGTGTTTTGGAAATTCTGTACAGAAGATGTGTACTAGTGCCCCCTACCGTATAACAATGACAACATTCTCAGAGCATAAGTATAGCTCAAATATATTTAGACTTTTTCCTAAGCATAAGTCAAGTATACTTAATGTCATTTTAAGTATATTTCTGAGAAGTACATAAAGCCCATGTCTGAGAAGTACATAAAATTAGACAAAGTATACTTTCCTATTTTTTTGTTTAAAAGATGTATACTAATAGCACACTTGAATAAACTTCTTTTTCGTAAGGGTATCCCTGTTGCTTAGGCACATTAAGTTGTTTTCAGTTAAATGCTTGTGCTAGTTAATGCGACTGTGCGGTACTTATCTGTTGTCACTGGCAACATGCTTGTCGCTTCAATATGCTGCGCTTAATGGGGGTATAAATGTCATTTCATGCATGCTGAGTTATTTACACTGTTAAGAATTGGATACTTGTGTGCGTGCACACACTCAGCGACCCGAGCAAGAGCGCGCTGCTTAACGCGTTTCTTTCATGGTTACGAAAGTCTTCGGCAGCGCCGAAGTTACTTGCAAGTTACAACAAGACTAGGTTGTTTGAGAGGAACTACACTGCAGTTGGTGCGGAATTAAAGTGAAGACGTCAAGTCAGACACTTTCTGCTCCTGATAATGACGCTCTCGCAGTGTTTGCATACTTTCACAGATGAGTGAATTAAATGTAACATTTGTCAAATACACAGATGTTTCAGAAATGTTTTCATAAAGCAACAGAAACATTTTTTATACTGCTTAATACAGCGCCATCTGTTAATGAATAAGTTAAACATTAACATATGCTATTTCAATACCAATTAAGTGGGGGTGTATATGCTTTCATCAGTGTTTTTTGAACGTGACTCAATATAACAGTGCGACTACCTAAAAATGCTTTTACTGTTATAAAAACACAGATTTGTGAGCAATTGGAATTGAATTGTTAGAATAAGCATGCAATACACATCGTGCTTGTCATCACAGAATCTAACCAATGAGAATAAAGTGTGTCGTCATCAAGGCTTTTGCAGTGCCTGACCTAGGCGGCTGGTCCCGTTTTGATCTCACGGTACTTTGAATGCACATGTGATTGTAGAGTGGCTGCAGCGCCGATCAAAGTTGGACAAAAGCATTTTTAATGTAAGCAGAATACATTGTTTTTGACAGGCGGCAGCCGATCTTTGCGGTGCTGCATGAAGTCGAACAAGCCTAATATCTCTAAAGTGTTTTTGGATGTGATGAAAAGATAACCTTATTCAGTGTTATGTGAAGAGTGGATGCAATTAGTTTTTCCAAGGCATACAAAACATCAATGGAGTTTCTCAAGCTTGTTTGTTTGTTTGTTCCGGTCATTTCGGTGACAAATGTTTTATAACAAGGTACATTCTGACACTGAATTTGCATATCGTTTGGTACTGGAAGATGGAGAAGCCCCAGCGATCAAAGATCTCGGTCATATGGGAACTGCTGTAAAACTGCATCAAATGTCTGTGACTGTTAGTAAGTGTAAGTGCTCGCGACTCTTCAGCTCCACCCATGGCTCGCCTCCAGGAGCTTGGCTGTTTTCAGAGAGAATCGCAAGCTGTATCTTTCTTCTATAAATCTGATAAAACTGAAGACTCTTCGGAGATGTGAACGATGCAATACTAAACTATAGGTATTCAAGATTAAAATGAGATTGGCCAAAACTTTATTTTATAGTCTCAGCCTCAGACGTCACGCCCTCGGACCGTTGGCTGAACATCTGATGCATATGGCACACAAAAGTGGAAAAACTTCAGGAGTTTCGAAGTCGTCATCGGATTGGTTGAATTCTACAGGATTTCCAGGAGACGTGTGTCAATTCTTTAACGTTCCGCTGGAAACAAAGATGCCATGACGCCAAACCCTTACGAAAGAAGAAAGCCGTCGTGTTTACAACTGTGATGACGAGCGCTTATCAGGATCAACTAAACGCTGGATTCTCCAAGTATGTAAAATATTTAAGTTTGTGGCACAGAATCTTTCAAATACGTCCGAGAGTTTTACACACCGGTCTGAATGAAACCAACTGTGATTGGTTGTTTGACATATCGGTCAAATGGCCTCATGGGCGGGCTTGGCCAAAGTAAGCTGCCATGAATTGGCTACGCGAGACTACATTTTATAGCACTACAGCACAGATTTAAGCAGCAGGATATAACGACCATGGTGCAAAAGTAACAATTTCTGACGCGGTGCAGCTCCAAGAGAAAATTGGAAACGTTCATTGTTCAGTTGAAGTCGGCTGCATCCGAAAACCTAGGCTGCTGACATAATGCCTCACTGCCTACCTGCTAATGACTTCGCAGGCAGCATTTGTTCATGAAGGTAACTCATGAAACTGATATCGGACATGCTTCTGAGGTAGCTTAATGGTTCAATGATCTACAACAAATGGAACAAGCTTGGTGATAACTAAGCAAATATTCAATGATTTATTTGATCAACCATCACAGGATAGATCACGCAGGATTGTGGGTATCAAGGCAGCAAAGGATACATCTATTCTGCCTTTAAATATCGACCACATGAAGTATCTCAAGAGGCAGGAATGGAAGCTAATTTTGGATTGGATGTCTCGATGCCTTCCTACCTTGAAATGTGTCCTCCGAAGGCAGCATTTTCCAGTTTCGGATGCAGCAGTCAGTTCAGCGTTGATTCTGTTCCTGTATCAGACACGCTTGTTCTGTCTAGTCGTATTGGAAACATGCTTGTTGTTAAGCTTTGCTGTTATTGGGAACATGCTTGTTCTTAAGTTATGGTTGTATTGTCGGGAACACGTTGTCCCAGAGCTATCTGGTTGTTATTGGAACATGCTTGTTCTAAAAGCTGTTGTCATATTGGGAACATGCTTGTTCTTAAGCGGTCTAGTCCTATTGGAAATATTCTCATTCTTAAGCTACCTGGTCGTTATTGGGAACATGCTTGTTAAGTTATAGCTGTATTGTTGGGAACACGCTTGTCCCAGAGCTATCTGGTTGTTATTGTTCTAAAAGCTGTAGTTGTATTGGGAACATGCTTGATCTTAAGCTACCTGGTTATTATTGGGAACTTGCTTGTTCTTAAGTTATAGCTGTATTGTTGGGAACACGCTTGTCCCAGAGCTATCTGGTTGTTATTGTTCTAAAAGCTGTAGTTGTATTGGGAACATGCTTGATCTTAAGCTACCTGGTTATTATTGGGAACTTGCTTGTTCTTAAGTTATAGCTGTATTGTTGGGAACACGCTTGTCCCAGAGCTATCTGGTTGTTATTGTTCTAAAAGCTGTAGTTGTATTGGGAACATGCTTGATCTTAAGCTACCTGGTTATTATTGGGAACTTGCTTGTTCTTAAGTTATAGCTGTATTGTTGGGAACATGCTTGTTTCAGAGCAATCCAGTCATTATTCGGAACATGCTTGTTCTGAAAGCTGTAGTTGAATTGGAACATGTTTTTCTTAAGTCTAGCTGGTGTTATTGAGAATGCTCCTTAAGCTTTTAAGGTATTTGCAACATATTCATTGGTCAACTGTTAAAGGCAACAGAATTGTTGCTACAGGTTATGCGGGTTTTGGCAACATATTTGTTTGGTCATTGGTTAAAGGCAACATGCTTGTTTCTTAAGGCTTTGAAATTTTGCTATCAGTTTGTGTTGGGGGATATCAGCATATGGTTTTGTTTTGGGGGGTTATCGCTGCTCTTCCTGCTCTCATCCATGCTTGGCTGAATGGATGCGCAGGGAGTTCTTGCCCAGAACAGAACCATACCGCCAATCCAAACTGTATGCTAACTGTCAATCATCTTTGAAGATAGTGGTCCTGACAGAAATAGTATTATCAAGCACAAGCATTATCCGACTCGACTCCTCCCAACCGCAGGGGCAGATTTACAAGCCATTTGTTCCTGTTTTTCAGTCAATTTCTTGCCTTTCACCCCCTTATGAACAACACACTTTTGTACACCATGTAAGGAAATTAACTAATTTTATCTGTAATGAAATTAATTATTATTATTTTAGCTCCGGTTTTGAGAGGAATCGATTCTTAAAGATTCGATGTTGATTTCTTCAAGTTGATCTGATTGAACTACTTCAATGTATCAACAGTTCATCCAGCAAATGTTAAAATCAGTATATATTAACGATTCTGTTCATATTACTTCGTGGCCAATGACAAAAACAAAATGGTAATCTTATTAATTTTGAGCAAGGTAACAAGGATCTGGGCAGAGTTTTAACTTTAAAATTTCACGACACAAGACAATACTACTTTATAAATGAAACAATAATTTATTGGTTATTCTAGATTACATTAAGCTAAAACACATACATACATACATGCATTCATTCTTCAGAAATGTATGCGTGTTGTATGTGAGTTAACGGAGTTTGCATGAAGTTCCCAAAGTTCTAATACTCGTTTTCACAAGTTCTTTAAATTCAACCTGAGAGAATCACAAAGCAGAGATTTGTCTAACTTTTACGGCTTAATTAGTTCAGCACCGATTTCAGCAGATAGAAGACCTTGTTCATTACTTGCGTTTGTGACAGCTGAGAAGCGGAGAGGTGTAAGGTAAACGGGTCAATAATAATTTAGCTCAAAGGGAATCATTTAAGATTTTAAAGGGAACTCCACCATTAATATGCAAGGGAATTAGGACAGAATCACTGTTTTACGGCGGATCACTGAGACGGCCTGCGA
>NW_015506716.1:156529-157139 GCF_001515645.1 Sinocyclocheilus grahami
GGGGCTTAGGTTTAGGCTTGCTTCAGAGAGGCTGGGGTCTGATTTATGACATCCTGTTGTCAGGGGCCTCTGTGGAATTTTTGTGACTCCTCGTGCCTCAACTCGGTTCTGACCAAATCTTAGATTGTCTGATATCCTACAGAGGTTTTCCTCATTGCCTGAGGGATTACCGGAGCTTCGGATTGGTTGCTGAGATGGGAGAGCCCTCCGGAGATTGGTTGGTTTCCTGGTGATGCAGAGGCTTTGGCAGTTTTTCTGAGAGGGTTTAAGTTTGCAAGACTTTAGGCTTTCGAAGATCTCTGGCATTCACGAAGCTTCAACGGAGTGTTTGAGTTCTGGATGGCCCGATCTCGTGGTGGTGAGCGTGTGAGCACAAGTTGGAGTGCTACTAACACGGCGAGAAGCGAGCGGCAATAAGCGAAAGGTGGTTGAATCCGTTTTGCATTGAGTTTTGATCCGCCGCATAAGTCAGTCACCCAGATCGTTGTTCCAATCAGACATTACTTGCAAGGCTTAGCCACGCCCCACACTGTTCCCTGATTAGGCATGGGTCACATGTTTCCCGTGGGGAGTATTTCTGCAAGTTTTAATAACTTCTTATAAACAATAT
>NW_015506716.1:157734-159667 GCF_001515645.1 Sinocyclocheilus grahami
GTAAGTTTTATGTCCATTTGTCTGACCGAAGAGAAGTGCGCGTTCTCCTGGAATTTAGAGAAAGGGGAGCACAGAGAAAACCCTGAGGTCAGGGAGGTTGTAACAAGGTCCTGGTCCTAGACCTGCTATTCTTCTCATTTGGACATGGAGATATAAAACTGTCTCTTTTGTTGACGGGATTATCAATTTATGTGTTAAATGGTCATGGGTATCACGCATCTGGTACCTGAAAGCCCATAAAACAAAGATAGTTTGAGTTAGTCTCTTGAAAAGATAAGCCAAAGGGGACAGGAACTGCTGAGACACTGAACTGACCCTGTATTAGTTTTACGACCGCAGATGGCTGCGGAGGATACTCTTCGGTTTTTTCGGTAGAATGAAGAGATTCGAGCGTTCATTTGTGTCTTTTCGCAGAGGCCCTACAACAATTAAAGCCTCTATAGCAGGGGTGCCCAACCCTGCTCCTGGTGATCGACTATCCTGCAAAGTTTAGCTCCAACTCTAATCAAAGACACCTGCCTTTAATGTTTAAGTGATCCTGAAGACCCTAATTAGTTGCTTCAGGTGTGTTTAATTAGGGTTGGAGCTGAACTTTGCAGGACAGTCGATCGCCAGGAGCAGGGTTGGGCACCCCTGCTCTATAGGAATATGTATCATGACAACCCGGTTGGTCTGTTTTGAAAGGTTTGTATGTTATAGCTAAAATCAATTTCTCTATGGAGATAATAAACAGGATTTCTTTTTTTACTTCTGGAACACTATTTTTGCTCTATAGCAGTGGCTCTCAACCATTTTTACTCCAAGGACTCCCACTAATCACCATAATATTCAATGATATACAGTAGTGCCCGGTCTAATATTACCTTTGGTGCATCTGCTGTAATGACCGAGGTCTAGAAATCAGACTTTTAAAATTAGGCCACCTCATTTGTCCTGGTTTCCCAAGACAGTGAGAATCCTGGTTCTTCATTGTAAAAAAAAAAAAAGTCACTGTGCAGTTTGTAGTGTGTGTTTTTTTTTTTTTTTTTTTTTTAAAACCTTATTTTCGTGCTTGTTTGTCTTTTTTATTTTAAATTCAGAAATCTGTAAATTACTTACCTGAGGAGAACTGGCTCCCCGACTGAGCCTGGTTTCTCCCAAGCTTTTTTCTCCATTTCTGTCACCGATGGAGTTTTGGTTCCTTGCCACTGTCGCCTTTGGCTTGCTTAGTGGGTGGCTTGACTGATTGCACAGACACTATTGGAAGAAATCTGAACTGGATGATGACATCACTGAATCATCAATGAACTGACTTTAGCTGGAAAATTACTCTGTTATTGTCTTCCATTATTGACAAACTATTTTCCTGTTGACACTGTAAATCTGCTTTGACACAACCAGTATTGTGTCAAACAACTTGACTTGACCAGACCACATTTTCTGTTTCTTACTGTGTCTGGGGTTTTTTTTCTTTCTTGTTTTGTGTAGGACATTCAGGTTGTAGTTTGCCCTGTTCGGTTCCTGATCACCTGTACCATGCATGTAGTCCTTTGCAGTTTCCTGTGAGGACTCGGGTTTGATCTTTATTCTGTTTTCTAGTTGATTACTCTATTGCACCTGTGTTTTGTTTATGGTATTTTGTTTATTTTGGCTCCTATTTAATTGAAGTATTATCTGCATTTGGATCCCATCCTTTCCCCAATTTGAGTTCACTCGGCATAACAGAATACCCAAACATACACTAGGGATCCAACAGTACCTGTGGGAGTACATCTCCAGGGCCACAGCTCCCTCAAGGATTACGCCAAGAATTTTGGACCTTGCCCACCAAACTGATGTTAGGGATAAGTCTATTACTGTTCCCCTTCAGGAATGTGAGCTGCGTCGAAACACTCCAGCGTGACCATGTTCTGAATCACATGTGTAATCAGTCCAATGGATGGGCGAGATGTCA
>NW_015506716.1:161360-162382 GCF_001515645.1 Sinocyclocheilus grahami
TGTGTGTGTGTGTGTGTGTGTGTGTCAGTAGCCAGTTCGGTTCACCGCCGCCTCAATTCAATGGGGGTCTTTCCCACCCTGGTGGGCCCCGAGCAGGCTCTGGTAATGGAACAGAAGTAGACACTATCTGAGGACGGAGGCCATCAAGGTGGTCCATCCTCGCGTAGCAGAGTCCAGGTCCTACAGCCGGTACTTCACTGTTCTGAGGAAGGATGAAGGGTTGCGTCCTATTTTAGATCTGCATCTTTTGAACCGCTCAGTCAAGGGACTGAAGTTCAGCACGCTCGCCCTCAAACAGGTCGTGTCTCAGATCAAGTCCGAGGACTGGTGTGTCACGATCGATCTAAAAGTTGCACATTTCTCCATCCTTCCTCATCATAGGAAGTTCCTGAGGTTTGCTTTTGGGGGCAAAAGCCTATCAATACCGGTTCTTCCTTTTGGCCTTGCACTCTCACCCCACACTTTCACGACTCAACCACATCGACGATTGGATGATGTTAGCTCAATCAGAGCGAATGGCGGTTTGACATTGAAATGGAGTTAAGACTTAACGCCAAGAAAAGTGTGCTTTCTCTAGTACAGAGAACCACTTATCTGGGCGTGGTGTGGGATTCGACCACGATGCAGGCATGTATGTCTCCTGCTCGGATCGAGTCGATCCTCACCGCAGTCGTGAGAGTGAGTGACCGGCCTTCTCTCACTGTCAAGCAGTTCCAGACTGCTGGGTCTGATGGCAGCTGCGTCCAACGTGGTTACTTCTGGCCTGCTGTACATGAGACCCCTACAGTGGTGGCTTAACGCCAAGGGGTTCTCCCAGAGGGGAAACCCGCAGCGCATGCTCGGGGTCATGCGGCGGTGCCTACATGCCTTAGACATGTGAAGGAAACCTTGGTTCTTATCTCAGGGCCCGGTGCTGGGAGCTCCTGGTCACCGCATATGCTAGAGACGGATTCATATCTCACCGGTTGGGAGCGGTTATGTGTGGCCGCTCGGCCCGCGGCCTGTGGAGCGGCCGCCATCTC
>NW_015506716.1:170124-175714 GCF_001515645.1 Sinocyclocheilus grahami
TCTGGGCGTGGTGTGGGATTCGACCACGATGCAGGCATGTATGTCTCCTGCTCGGATCGAGTCGATCCTCACCGCAGTCGTGAGAGTGAGTGACCGGCCTTCTCTCACTGTCAAGCAGTTCCAGACTGCTGGGTCTGATGGCAGCTGCGTCCAACGTGGTTACTTCTGGCCTGCTGTACATGAGACCCCTACAGTGGTGGCTTAACGCCAAGGGGTTCTCCCAGAGGGGAAACCCGCAGCGCATGCTCGGGGTCATGCGGCGGTGCCTACATGCCTTAGACATGTGAAGGAAACCTTGGTTCTTATCTCAGGGCCCGGTGCTGGGAGCTCCTGGTCACCGCATATGCTAGAGACGGATTCATATCTCACCGGTTGGGAGCGGTTATGTGTGGCCGCTCGGCCCGCGGCCTGTGGAGCGGCCGCCATCTCATGTGGCGCATGAGTTGACTGGAGATGCTGGCCGTGTTTCTAGCTTTGAAACACCAGGCCTAAGAGATCGCTATCTGTTGGTGCGTACCGACAACACAGCAGGGACCTATTATATATGTGGGGGCAGACATCTTGTCGAGGCAGGGGCCGAGGCCCGGGGAATAGATGCCTCACCCCGAGGGGTGAAGCGGACTTGGAGTCTTTGGCCAGGCTCAGGTGGATTTGTTTGCGACTCAGATGATATCGCACTGTCCCCTCTGTTTCTCTCTCTGACTCATCCAGCTCCACTGGGGATGGATGCCATGTTACAGACATGGCAGAGGCTTCGTCTGTGCACCTTTCCCCCGATTGCTCTGCTCCCGGGAGTTCTGGAGAGAGTGCGCTGGAACTAGGTCAGTCGACTGCCAGTAGCCCCATTCTGGCTGGGCCGAGTATGGTTCGCTGACCTGATTTCTCTCCTCGACGGCGCTCCATGGGAGATTCCCATCAGGAGACATCTCCTATCCCAGGTGGAGGACGCGCCCCCGCCCGGAGCTGTGGAAGCTGTGGGTGTGGCCTCTGAGGAGTCACAACTCATAGCTTCTGGTCTCTCAACCGAGGTTGTTGAGACCATCCTCCCTCTATGAGGAAACTGTACTTGGTGCGGAGACCGCCAGCTTGACCCAGCTAACTGCCCGTTTGGTACAGTTCTGGAGTTCCTGCAGGCCTGTTTATCTGCAGGGTTGACCCTCTCCACCCTAGAGGTCTTCGTGATGGCCATTGCGGCCTACCACGCCCCTCTCGGTGGCAATTCAGTGGGAAGACACCCTCTTCTTACACGTTTCCTCCGCAGTGCGCCAAGGCCTCCGGCCAGAGACGCTTATGCTAAGTGGTGGATCAGGATGCTATTCCATAGCCTTGAGCCCTCTGATCTCCCCTCTCCTTTGGGGGTCAAGGCTCACTCCTCCAGAAGTTGGCCTTCGGGACTGTGGGCCCCGCCTACTTTAGCCACTCCTGGCTCCCTTTTCTCTCGCCTTAGTTGTGCTCTTCCACACTAGGCAGGTATTTGCAAGTCTGGCGGTGTGGGCATTCTCGTTCCCTTAGCATTTATACGCAGCTTGAGTTCCTGAAGGGGAACGTCTCCAGGTTACGCATGTAACCATGGTTCCCTGAAGGGAACGAGATGCTGCGTCTCAGGGCCATACTTCCGGCATCCCTGCCAGCGCTTGCTTCATTCCTGGAAGCTGATGCCGGTTTCACTGCACGTGCTTTTATGCTTCCTGGTTGCTACGTCATCCCGGCCGTGACGTCTCGCCCATCCATTGGACTGATTACACATGTGATTCAGAGCGTGGTCACGCTGGGGACGTTCCCGTAGCGTTTCGACACAGCGTCTCGTTCCCTTTGGGGAACCAGGGTTACATGCGTAACCTGGAGACATTTTCTATCAGCATGGACTCAATGAACCATTAAAATCACAACTTACTGCATGCTATTGTATTATGCTACTGTTATGTTCCTTAAGAGACTTTATAGAGCAGGTTCTGTTATTCGGCAGACAACTCGGTGGAACCAGCGACTAACCACAGAAAGCCCAAGACATTTTTTTTCCACTACGGACACCCTTGGTCAGCACTATCTGCCCAGTGTGGTGGAGCCCCCTCTGTTGTCGGTGAAACCCTGTAGTTTCAGTGCTCTTAAGCCTGGTGTGGTTAGCAATCCCAAGTCCGGTGGTCTCGGTGATGCCAAGTTTGGTGGTCTCATGATCCCAAGTTCAGTAGTCCTGGTGATCCCAGATTCAGTGGTCCCAAAGGTTCTTTCATTGTAGGTTGCACTTCCAGTGATGGCAACCACCATCTTGTATTTCTGGGCCACACAGACTTCCCCTTCTCCTCCTGAGGCTGCATCTGCTTCGGAGTTCACTGTCATGGCCAGGAGGATGGTCCCTGAACTATTTATTATTTCTGTTGGCTCGGTTAACACCACAGAACTCCCTGATGGTCCCTGAACTCCCTCTGCTTTCCGTAATGGCCATGGAGGTCCTTTCTGAATTCTCTGTGCTCCCAGTTCCTGCTCCACCATGGCCTCCTGATCTGCAGGCTCCGCCATGATGTGTATCTCTGCTGGTGGTCTTCTGCTCCATCTTGGTGGTCTCCTGCTTCAATGTGGTCTCCAGCTCCGCCGGTTCCAGCGTGGTGATTTCCAGCTCTGCTGTGGCTCTTTGGCCCACTGGCGCCACCGTTGTCTTTAGCTCCACTGGTTTCATGGTGACTTGCTTATTCCACTGTGGTCACCTGATTTCCCATGGTCTCCAGCTCTGCCAGCCCCACCATGTCTCCACCCTGATTCTGGCTCCACTTTGGTCTCTTGCTTCGTTCTAGTTCACCACCCTTCTGGCTCTGCCCTGGTTCCTTGCTGTACCACCTCCAATTCTGGCCTTCGTCTCCAGACCCACGTCCACCACAAAGGCCTGGCCCATTGTACATGCCCCTAGTCCTCCTCAGCTCCACCACCATTTTGAACTTCATTTTTTGTTTTGTTGTTTTGTCTGGAAGTCGTTGCTTTGGTGGGGGGGCTCTGTCAGGTATTTTATGTCTTTGTGTCCATTTTGTGTTGGACTTTTAGTTTGTAGTTTGGTTCCTGATTCCCTCTGCGTTGTTTGCAGTCCTTTTGTAGTTTTCTAGTTGATTACTCCTTTATTGTGTGCAACGGTGTCTAGTTAGCTTGTTACCTGTGTTCTTCGTAGGGTCATGTCCAGTGATGGCTGTTTGTGAAGGTCCTCTGGTGTGTTTTATTTTATTCCTTGTGTTCCCTGGTTTGTTGTTTTGTTTATTTTGGTTCTTATACATAAAGTAGAATCTGCATTTGGATCCTATTCTTTCCCTTGATTTTGAGTTCACTCCATATACCACTTACTATTTATTTTCACTTTATTTTCTTTAAATGTGTCATGGTCTCCAGTTTGCAGATTGTCTGTAAAAGCATGCAGTCCACTAATAAAGTCAATAATAATAACAATAGAAACAACAACAATAATAATTGCAATATATCAAGCAATAATAGCTTAACATGATGTAAGCCCTCTCTTGTCTACATGACAAGAGTTTAATTATGCAACTCAAATTTACATACACATCAGCAAATCAGAGGTTAACATGTTTTTGTACAAAAAGAAAATACAAGTTTTCTGGTATCCAAAGGTTGAAGCAGCATAAAGCATGTTACACTGTCCCACATGTGTTTCCCCCTAGCTACAACTACACAAAAAAATACTGCTCCTCATAAATCATCGTAATCATCTCATGTGTGTACTTAATACTCATTATGTTTCTTTAGTCAGATGGAGATGAGACATTCATCAATGTCATCCTTTATCATGCTGTATTTTAGTGTCGGTGTGTAGCCTACATTTTAGGGGGATGAGGCAACAAACACAATCTTTATTAAATTCTGCAAGCTGTGTATTTCTGCAACCATACCAGATGGCATCTGTACACCTGTTCCAACAGCATGCTAGTGGATCAGCAAAACTATTAGATTTTTTGTATTGTTGTTTTTATGTGCCAAACCTGTAGTTCTTTTGTGCTTGTATACCAGCAATGAAACAAAATGCAATACTTTACAGTTAAATTACATGTATTTACAATAATATGTATAATAGTATGTATTGCAACTATAATATCACTTTTGTTTTTACTTAGTTAGCTAATTATTTGTACACTTTTTACCATTTAAAATAACCTTTTTTCAGAAGTGCAAATAGTCCTTGTTGGCAAAGGCTGTTTATATTAACTCTGCCCACCATTGTCTACTTGAGACAGACAGAAATTACAAGAAGAACTCCCTCTGATCACAGAAGAAGTGGTGTGGAGAGTAAGGATATTGGTTTAGCTACTGACGTGACCAACCCAATTCCGAATCCGCCTTTTGAATCTTATTATTCTCCATTATCCCATTGCATGTCATCTCAGAAGGCAGCACTGTGACTCAGTGGGTAGGACTGTCACATCGCATCTTTTTCACATCTAGTCCTGACTGATTTTAATATATATATATATATATATATGTGTGTGTGTGTGTGTATATGTACACCGAATTTGCTATTGCATACCATTTTATATTGTACAACAATGCACTGAGATGCAAATAGTAGGCTATTCTGCCACACAGCCTACAACACTAGTATAAATATAAAGTATGCATAGCCTCTAACACTTTGTTTGGTTGGTTGTTTGTTTTTAACAATATATCCCCTTTAGACACCATGCTTACTTAAGAGAAACCACTATTCACATGTCTCATCTTGCATTAGAGTTTCAAGTAAGAATTTGATGAATATTGCATGTTCTTTGGGACATGGGGGAAAAAGTGCACAATGAAGTTTGGTATTCCTGTATCTTTAATGTTGTAACAAGTTGCAGAATGATTAATACTGTGATATATATATAAAATGCACTTTAAAACCATAATGATATGGTTTTAAAATGCAATATTTATAAGCAAAATGTTGTGGATTCTCACAGTAGCCATTACATGACAAACTTAAGTTTAGTGAGCCAGGGTAATTCACAACCTAAACCAACAATAATCCTCATGTGCTTCTCTGATGAAGATATTGAACATTTATGTCACACAATGTGGGAAGTCATTTAGTCTGCTGCTACTACTAAAGTTTGTTTTATTTATTTATTTTATTTTATTTTATTTTTTTTTTTTATGAAACTAAAAAGCTATTAATTGACTAAGAATTAACTGACCAACCCTCTATACAAGGACCCTATTAAAGGGGTCCCCTTTCTCAAATCGAGCCGATCTCAGATGCCTGTCTGTGTGACGTCACACAGACAGGCCCCTTCTACAATAGTTTGATTGGCAGTAGCGTTTCCGCACAGACTGGACTGGTGTCTTACCTCAGACCCGCCCTGAGTTAGCTGTCATCAGTCCGCCATTGTTTCACCGCCGGAGCAGATGTAGACAAGAATGACTCCTAACAAGCGATTGAGGTGTCCTGTTGTTGGATGTAATAATGAACATGGCAGTCGTTGAACTCGCAGTGGATTTCATTTGTTTCTGAAGGGAATGTGCCACCGATCTGCCTAAATGCGTCTATGTTCGCGCGAATCATTCATGATCCAGTCTCATCTACAGAAGAAGTGAATATAATGTTTTGTAATGAATCTTT
>NW_015506716.1:176246-203419 GCF_001515645.1 Sinocyclocheilus grahami
GCCGCTGAACTCGCAGTGGATTACATTGTTTCTGAAGGGAATGCGCCCCCGATCTACATAAATGAGTCTATGTTCGAGCGAATCATTCATGATCCAGCCTCATCTACAGAAGAAGTGAATATAATGTTTTGTAATGAATCTTTACAAATCGCCTTTCCTAATAATGTCCTAATTAGAAAGTTTCACGATGAATGCGGCTAAAGTAAACAGTCTCTCTGAGAGCAGCTTGGAAGAGAGGGGCTGGGATCAGCAGAGCTCATTAACATTGAAAGGGAAATGCTGCAAAAACGGCTTGATCTGAAAAGAGCTGTTTTTGACCGGGTAAAAAAAGGTGTTTTTACACTACCATTGAGAAATTTTAACCAAACTATGTTACAGACTTTTCAAGAATCATATCAACTTGTTGAAATTGGGCATCATATGACCCCTTTAATGGATACTGATCACCAGGAGATGCCTGCCTGTTTTTTTTTTTTCTTTTTCTCTCATGGCAATATAGAATAATATTTGAAAGGCTTGAAGCAGTGGTGCCTGAATGGACCACAGTATATAAACAAATGTCAGCAATTTGTAGCTTTTTTTGTAGGATATCTCATAACATTTTATTGTCTGTAATAAAGAGAGATTTCAATATAAACTCAAACATTTTATTTGCGTGATGTTTGACGTGGTTTAGAGAATCATTTTGATGGTGCAAATTCAAAAGCAATGAAGTTTTCTTTTTGGATCAAGGAATCAAATAGAAAATTTAGAAAATGGATTTTACAACCTCACTACTGATTTATACCCAAAATATGTCTATGATCATCTGAACTAAACAGCCGTGAGCCATTCAACATTTCCTCGAATTCAGAATTTTATAATAACGTAAAAAAAAAAACTAACACAGATCAAGAACTGGCCTTCTACAGTTATATAACTTTTTGTAGTAGTGCTGCTTCACATGCATTAGTATTTTTGACCACCTTACATCTTGGAATATAATATATATTCTACAGCCATTGGCTTAGATTAACATTCAAATAGCTTTCTAACTATCAGCAAATCTGTTTCTAACAGTGAAGCAAACATGTCTCCCACTGTTTCACAGGCAGTATGGGTCGACCCTGTTTAATTAGTTGTTGTGCTGTTATAGCAGATCAATTAAAAGCAACAGCGCAATTGTGCTATCTCTAGGAATAATCAGTCTGGAGTGCAATATGCATGCAATGTTGGACTAGAGTGAAATAAGATTGATGTTTCGATCCATTTTTAATCAGAAATCATATACAGTGCTTTAGCTATCGTCATATTTCTGTGTGTGTGTGTGTGTGTCACGAAGCATTCAATTACTGGTTTGTGTTTTACACAAGTCCTAAAAATAAATGTTATATTTGAATAATTACTGGATTAAAATGATGTACTGCAGATTTCTCAATGTCTTACTCAGTATAGTTTATAGGCTAGTCTTTTTTTTTTTTTTGTCTGTTCGAAAATTGTGCTAAGCAGAACATCTAAATCTACATTCTTCAGTCCAGTTTATGACACGTTATGTTCACTGCATAAATGCAAAGAAAGATTAAAGAAAGATTTATATAAACTTTTGCACAATTCTAGCATATTTATTGGATAGGGTAACCCAAAAAGTAGTGTAATGGTGCTTGTTTTATTATATTGTGCCACACTTATTGAAGAACTAAACTTTGGCATTGATAAAATTATTCATCTCATGTGTGATTTATATAATTTATATCATTTTAGAGATTATATCATTTATAAGACCATATAAAAGTTGTGGCTTTTTGTTCATGTGCAGTTGTGGTCAAAATTGTACATACACTGCAATATCTGCAAAATGTTAATTGTTAACGAAATTAGAGGGATCATACAAAATGCTAAATAAAAAATTACAAAATAGTTTTTTTTTTTTTATTTAGTACTGACCTGAATAAGATATGGTAACACTTTATTTTGATAGTCCACTTTAGACATTCTACTAACAGTAAGTAATTTTGCAACTACATGTCAACTAGCAGTCATTAGAGTATTAGTAGACTGTCTGCTTTATATCTTCTAACACTTTAGTTTGATGGGTCCTCAACATACAACATACTGACTATGAGAAACTTTGCAAGAATATGTCAACTTATTCTACTAACCCTAACCTAACAGTCTACTCTGAGAGTTAGTAGACATGTAGTTGCAAATTAATGAGAATTAGTTGACATGTAGTTACTTATAGTTAGTAGAACGTCTAAAGTGGACTATCCAAATAAAGTGTAACCTAAGAGATTTCTCATAAACCCTTTTACGTTAGTCCATAAAAGAAAATAAGTTGAATTTATAAAAAGTTTACATATGCTTGATTCTTTATACAGTGTTGTTATTACGGTGGTGTTTTTTTTTGTGATAGTTGTTTGTCCTGAACAGTTAAACTGCTTTTTTTTTTTTTTTTCATTTAGTACTGCCCTTCAGAAACTACAGAAGATACATAAATGTTTTCCAGAAGATAAAATAAGTTAATTTTACACTGATCTTCAAATTCAAAAAGTTTTCACCTCCAGGCGTTAATGCACCATATTTCCTTCTGGAGCCTCAGTGACCATTTAAACTGTTTTGTAATAATTGCGTAGGAGTCCCTCAGTTGTCCTCGGTGTGAAAAGATGGATCTCAAAATCATGCAGTAATTGTTGGAAAGCGTTCAATAATTATTCATATTTCCTGTCGTTGAGCTAAATTCGCTACACAAAAGATGCTGGAAAACCACAGGATTTGTGGGACCTGAAGGATTTTTCCCTTGGATCATCCAGGTAACAAAATGGTATTAAGAATCAGGCATATGTAAACTTTTGAACGGGGTCATTTTTATAAATTCGATTATTTTCTCTTGTGGACTATGTAAACATATTTTGTGTGAAATCTTAATCAGGTCAGTACTAAGAAAAATAAATAACATTAATTTTGTATGATCCCTCTTATTTTGGTAAAATAACATTTTGCTGATACTGCAAAGTGCAAGTACAATTGAGCACAACTGTATGTAAGATTTGTGGCGATCTGAATTTGCTAGTCTACTCTGAAATGCTGACAAAAATATTTTGCAGATATTCACATTTAAAATGTAGCCTTTAGTTTAGTCTTTCTCTTTCAGATCAACAAAGTAAATCAGAATGGCATTTCCTCCTGCAGTAAATAATGAATATTAATTGGCAAATTCCGAGCACTGTGACCGAACCTACACTAAGAAATGTTTTGGCCATGTAAACAGACTGGTACAGACCAGGAACCTGAACTATGCTATTTAACAATATGCCCAAATTATACACCAATGTGAGAAGCATTTCCCCTAGTTCTCAGTCCATGAAAAACACTTTAATCTAATGCCAAACACAATCAAACTCCCACAACTGCTAGGAGACACCTTGGCAAGCTCAAACCTGGCTGTCAGTTATGTGAAGTCCTGTCAGGACAAAAGAGTATCCAATGGAACAGGACGCCAGACTGCTCAGAAACATTTGGGCAAAATAACAGATTTGAAAACAAATCAAATGCCTTGGCAATTAGTATACCCTTAAAGCTACTTTAATTACCTGCTAATAGTGGAGCTGTAGGTTTAATTAATTCAAAATCAGTGGCGTTACAACCTTGTTGGTGAGAAATATAATGCAGCTTTTCAGTAGTGAAGCTATTTTATTGACACTAAGCAGCACAAAAACTTGTCAATGCTGCTTGATCTTTGTGCATGAGTGTATCCGTGTGTGTGAATCACTGTCTGTGTGTGTGTGTGTGTGTGTGTGTGTGTGTATGTGTGACTGCCTGAACGTAGTAAAGCATTAATTTACAACAGTGATTAAACTGTCTGGAACTACCTGTGCATTTAATTTTACTTTTTTTTTTTTTTTTTTACGCGCACACTCAGCCAATCAGAATAAAATATTCCACCAGAATATATTATACTGTATAACAGAACATGTCAACACAGGAGAAAACTGAGGTCAATATATGGACATCAGTTTGTCAAAGGTACTTTAATTTCTTTTAGGTGGTAAACCTAAACCAAACCCCTTTTTTTTTTTTTTTTTTTTTTTTTTTTACGCGCACACTCAGCCAATCAGAATAAAATATTCCACCAGAATATATTATACTGTATAACAGAACATGTCAACACAGGAGAAAACTGAGGTCATTATATGGACATCAGTTTGTCAAAGGTACTTTAATTTCTTTTAGGTGGTAAACCTAAACCAAACCCCTTTTTTTTTTTTTTGTGGAAAAATGCATTTTTAATATTCAGGCTTTCCGTATATCAGACAGTATATATTTCCTCAGAGCTTTGCAGGCTTTGAGGCAGCTCGCCTTGTTACAAACTCTTTGCACATACAGGTTGAATCTGTGGTGGATATCTGAATGGGAATCATGTCTCATTGCAGACTCAAGAGCAGAATACATCTTTCTGCCACAGTTTTTCATCCTACAAGACCCAAAATTGAAGTCACCTCATTTGAGGGACAAAATAGATGGGCAAATATAAGTGTGCCTCTCACCACAAGCTGAAGTCTGAAGAGAGAAAATCAGGAGTGAGACCTGTCATTAAAACTAATCTTCAAAATTCCCCTAATCCTCATCATGCCTCTAGTTCCTTTCAATATATCAGAGATCATTTTTAAGATAATGTAGGGCTGGAGGAAAGAGTAGACCGTGTCCTTCAGTTATAGATAATCATTTAAATATGATATAACATTATGGAATATAATAGTGCAGTGTCTTATTATTATTTTATTTTTTTTCTCAGCCCAACCTGGAAAGAAACAAAGTTTTAGAATTATTGAAAACTTTTATTTAATTTAGTAGTTTGAGAAATGAAAAAATAATAATTTAGGATTTCTATGTCTCTAATGAAATGTAAGTTGAACTGTGACATTGATCATACGAACTTCTTTTTACAGAAGGTTAGATGTTCTTGATTCCATTGACGCACAAAAGATGCACTTTAGAACATTGTTAAATCATGCCAGAGAACATGATCATCAGGTTTTTTTATGCGTCAATAAAGACAAAGTAGACAAAGACATTATAAAATCCACTTTTTTTTTTTTTTTCAAATTGACTTGTCACTGAAACTGCTATAGTTCCTTTTAAAACAAATGGTATTACATTAAAAAGAAACATGAAAGAAGATGAAGAAATATTTTAAGAAAAAAATATACAAAAAAATTCTAAAACACAAAAACAAAATGAAGCTCTGGTAGCTTGAGTTGTTTGACTTACTAAGTAGTCTACGTTGCACAGAGAGTTTATAGGACATTTAATTTGATCATTCAAATTAATCAATTTTAAAGGACTGACTTCCTAATGCTAATTAATATTAAGAGCATATTTGATTATTGCCTGAGCTCACTTGGTTGTAAGACTGTGCATGCAAAATACAAAAACAGTGCTACTTACTAAACTGCTTTAAGGTAGTTATTGAAAAAGCTGTCAGGCTGCTGAAAAATGCAGTTGGATTAGTAGTGTAACTACTTTTAGGTACAGTACACCCTGGAACCCAGGACATTTCTCAAGGGTGTCATTACAGAAATATACATGACTTAAGTCCATCTGTACAGGCTGCTCAATTTGTCTGTCTGGAAGATGGTGACCGCGAACAATGATGCCAAGTGCATATGGTAGAGAAATAATAGAAGGTCCCTCGCTTGGTCTCCAGAGGAGCAGCTGCTGGTGTAAAACTCTGAGAAAAAGCAATAAAAAAAGCTCTCAGATTAGCTGTGAGGTGGAGTTGAAATTGAAATTGATCAACTACAGCGGCTATGAATCTGAAATCAGGAGGGTATAAAACATCATGTCCAAATATAGCGTGTCCACAGTTTCCTTTTTGCTTGCAATTTCTGTGCCCCACAATATTGTTATTGCTAAGAGTTGTAGAAATGCTCTACTATAGTCAATGTCGTTGATCTTGACACTTTAGGCAGATTGGGTAATAATATATGTAATGTTTTAAACTGTAAAAATGTTGTAAGGTATTTTCCCTTTCAAATGTGCTTGCGGTAGGTAAAACTTTGACACATTTCAGCAGAAATGCAATGCTCCCTCATGGTCAGATATTACTTAGTGAAATGTCAAAAATGCAATAGATGTTCACTCAGTTCAATATTGCTCACCTCTGCAAGTAACACTAGTGAGCCTAGTAATGCTTTGCTAGATTTTTAACCTTTCTTGCAAAAGTTCCTCCCCTGAGAGGGCAGGGTTTTATGTGATGCAGAGCAAAGCATGATGTAAATGATGGTAGAACAAATTTAAGAAGGAAGTTGCAAGGATTTAAAATGGCACAAACCCTATGAAATCAGTGTTGTTGCACTTTTACAATCTTTACACAAGTCTTTTCTATACAATGACAGGTTATAGTGATCAGAGCCAGTAAAAAAGCATAAGACACTTGTATTAGAATTCAAGTCTACAATCCCATATGATAGCTATGTGAGAACCAAAAACTATTGTTAAATCATTCACTGATTACTGAGCTTTTAAATATCATATTAACATATTATACATATTAACATATTAACTCGCATTAACAAATTGGACCAGGATTGAGGCCCTTTGATGTCCTGTATTTTGTAAATATGGGTGTGATTCAAGAACGTCTAGATTACATACGTAACCCTCCCAGATGGAGGGAACAGACTTTATGTTGTGACAACATTAGGGGCTTACTTGGGAGCCCCAATCCTCTCTGACTTTAAGAGAAAATGCCAAATGAAATTTGGCTAGTGGATTTTGCATGCTGAGCCACTCCCCGTGCATACGGGTATATAATGCGACCGGTGCATCCACTCATTCAGGTTTTATGCGGAGGAGTCGAGAACATGTTCCGGCAACAGCGATTGGTTCAAGGTTGTGGCATGGGGAATAACGTTTCCATTCTCTCCATCAGGGAACAAGGGTTACGTACGTAACCAAGACGTTCCTTATCTGTCGGTCACCATGAGTTATGTCAAGACGGCATTAGGGGTCTATGGAAAACGCCACAACCTGAACACCAAGGCCCTGTGGCATCACAAATGTTGACAAGCAGTTGCGTGTCAGACAAATTCTACGCAAAGTGCCTTCCAACCTTCCAAACGCCCCAGCGCAAATACACTGACCTTGGCACCTTCAGGGACCAAAGGAGCATACATCGCTGCTGGAGAAAGCCATGCTGCTATTTCGTCCACAAAAAATTTCTTAACAGAAGGGATTTCAAACCTTCGTGAAAGATTTGCTTCAGATCTTGCCTATTTGTTTCTTTTTTTATCAGCTTTGGCAATAACGATGGAGAAGCGAGCCCTCCAGGGGAAGGGCACTATGGAGGCCACATCCTACTCGTAGGGAGGTTTCATGTGGATACACTGATATGGACTGACCAAGGGGGCAGTCCTACATATGACATGGGTCTCTGATGCAGGTCCTACCTGAGAGTAGGGATGGAACAACTGCCAGCAGAGACTAACAAAGTTGTCTGTCAAAGGGAAGACATGGGTTCACCAGGAGGGAAACCTTACCATGGAAGAATACATGCTAATACGAGTACTGGGCCATGCTTACCCAGTGATCGGCCGTCCACTGCATCACTTTCAAGGTGGAGGGTGACAGCCTACACTCCAACTTATCTTGCAGGAAAGAAAGCACGACTTTAATCTGGCATCTTCGGGGATCTTCTCGGCGAGAAGAACACCAGTTCATGAATAGACTCCACTTCAGGGCATAGGTTCTAACCTGAGTGAAGAAGGGGCTCTAGCCTGAGTGATGGTGTCTACCACCGCCAGTGGCAGACCACTTAAGTCTGCTGCATCCCATTCAAGAGCCACACATGGAGGTTCCAAAGATCTGGACGTGGGTGCCATATGGTGCCAAGCCCCTGAGAAAGAAGGTCCTTCCTCTGGTTGATGCGCCAGGGAGGGGCTGTTGCAGGGACATGAGTTCCGAAAACCAGGTCCAAGTAGACCAGTCAGGTGCAACCAGCAAGACCTGTTCCTCGTCCTTCCCGACCTTGCACAGTGTCTGTGCTAGATGGCTCACTGGGGGAAATGCATATTTGCGTATAGCCGCCAGCTGTGTGCCAGAGCATCCATGCTGAGGGGGTCAGGGAGTAATACAGCTAGCAGTTGGAGGACTTGTGGGAAGCAAACCGGTCTACCTGGGCTTCCTCGAATCGACTCCAGATCAGCTGGACCATCTGTGGGTGGAGTCGCTATTTGCCGGGGAACGTGAGCTGACGTGAGCGCATCGGTTGCACGATTGAGCTCCCCTGCGATGTGGAAGGCACATGGACCTTGTACTGCCATGCCCGACCCTCGAACGCAAACCGTAGAAAGGGCCTGTGCCGAGGAAAAATCGAGACATGAAAGTACGCATCCATCAGGTCGACCATTGAAAACCAAATCCTGGGGCTGGATGCATCCAATTATGCGCTTCTGCATCAACATCTTGAACAGGAGCTTGTGAAGGGCCCAATTCAAGACTTTATTCAAGATCCAAGATTGGTCCAAGGCCATCGCTCTTCTTGGGCACAATGAAGTAAGGGCTGTAAGACACCTTCCTCATCTCGGCTGGAGGGACAGGCTCGATTGTATCCTTCGCCAGTAGGACAGCAATCTCCTCTTGCAGGACAGGGGTGTCTCGGACTGCCACCAAAGTCTCGAGAATGCATCTGAACCTGGGGGGGTCGCCTTGCAAACTGAATCTCGTAGCAGAGTCAAACTGTTCAAATGAGCCAACGGGACGGGTTGGGTAGTGCAAGCCAGGCCTCCAAACTCCATGTGAGTGGTACCAAAGGACAATTGACACACCCACGGTGGTGCAGCGGTGGGAAGTTGTGCAGGATGGTGCAAAAGGCATCGCATCCTGGCTCATCACGGCAGAACACCCTTGTCCCTGGAGGGACCAGCCAAAGAAGCTTGGCTAGGTGTTGTGTCCCCGAGCTGCGATCTCTTGGCCACTGACGATAGAAGGCGTCACATCGCAGCAGGATGTGCTGGATTGCCTCGGTCTGCTTCTGCACTGCCAAGATCTGCTGGGCAGAATCCTCGACAGTGTCACCGAACAGCCCAACCTGGGAGATGGGAGCAGCGAGAAAGCATACTTTGTCGACATCTCTCATCTCGGCCAGGTTGAGCCAGAGATGGTGCTCTTGGGCCACTAACGTGGACATCGCCTTCCCGAGGGACCGTGCTGTGACTTTCGTCACCACCGTCAATTGCCGAACGCAGATCCTGCATCAACCTCATGCATTTCTTTATATATATATATATATACGAAGTGTTCATTTGCAAAAACCGATAACTCTTTTTATTTGTTTTCATAAATCATGGGTTGTTTTCATAGTCATTTTTTGGCAAAAGCAGACAACTCCACATTTCCATGTTTCAGAGTTAAACAAAAACACTTGTTTAATCTTTGTAATCTCCTCAGCTGACAATGTAGATGCCTGACAAATGTTGTTGTTTAACTCTGAAACATTTCCATGTTTCAGAGTTAAACAAAAACACTTGTTTAATCTTTGTAATCTCCTCAGCTGACAATGTAGATGCCTGACAAATGTTGTTGTTGTCATAGACTGTATGGTTGTGATTACACGCAATACATGGAGCAGCTTTTCCCTCACCATTGTAACATGCTGCTTTTGCAGGCAAAACACTTGTTTAATCTTTGTAATCTCCTCAGCTGACAATGTAGATGCCTGACAAATGTTGTTGTTGTCATAGACTGTATGGTTGTGATTACACGCAATACATGGAGCAGCTTTTCCCTCACCATTGTAACATGCTGCTTTTGCAGGCTTCTATGAAAGTTTCGGCTTCAAATGAACTTCATAATAAATATATATATATATGTATGTTTAATGGGAAAAAAAGGATTTGAAAGGACATGAGAGTAAGTACGCCATGCTATTTATTTATTTAGTTTTGGCTGGACTGTTCCTTTAATACACAAAAGATTATTTGCAAACTCATATTTTTACATTTTCAGATTTGTCTCTTAATCTAAACATGTTTTCTTTACTACTTGTTCCTTTGGGCCAAGACACTCTCACAAATTGAACAGTCTTCTTAATCATTTTCAAATCTCCAAAGCTTCATACATCTTTGACCCCTGTTCCCCGGACCAATCCAGAAACTGCAGTGTAGATTTCTCAGGTTCTGGGGCATAGTAAATGGATTGCACCCTTCCAAGCTTTTTGTCCGTTTAAGGGCAATTCACATTTCCATTTCAACCAGAATATGAGCAATCATCCTTTCCATTTGCGAGAAGCAGAGGCTGATTTCATAGTGTAGATCGTGGGCAATATTAGCTCCCCAGCCAAATATGACCTTGTTTGTTTTAGTATCTGTGCAAAATCAATTTCAGATCTCTCTATCATTTTGTCCCCCGCAACTTGTCAGAGAAGATATGTGGCATAATTTCCACTGCAGATCACTGGTTCCAGGGACAATAAAAAAGACAGTGATGCCCCCTCGTTGCTCATCCTTTCTTTATTGAGATTCCTTGTCCTCAAGACATTGCTTCTTGGGCCAAGAAAGAGAGAGGCGGCATTTCTTATTTAAGCCATTTAGAAGTATAAAAAGCCCTCGGTATCTAAAAAAGACTGCTGTAATTTCCAGCTGTGTCAGGGGAATGGTTCACAAGTTCTTAAGACAACCATTCTTATCCCCTCCAATGAGCCAATTCCAATTGTGTGCTGCTCCCACAATTGTAAACAAAAGGAAAAATGATTGCCTTTTCCTTTAAGGTTAACAGATTAAATATCTTGGCAGTTTGGGCCAAAGGCAAGGTGAAACACCCCTCACAGATTACAGAGATGTATGTTTTGTGTCATTAAGTGATGTTGCCTCCTCCAATGCTGGAGAAATGTTTGCTATGGTGTCATTAACACACTGTAGCTTTTGGTTGCATCCCCTCTTCTTGGTTGAAAGAAGCTACAAACTCTCACAATCTGGGACTGAGTTTGAGACTTTTATTGTGATGTCAGTTGTGAACATGTGTTATAAGACCTGTCTTTAACATATGATGATGCATGGTTTTGATAAACGCCAGCCACCCCTTTGAGCAGTATATTCTCAGTACGGATGTTCTTGTTCTCCCAGAAGACATCTAGATGATATATAGTTTGAGTTATGCTATGAGCAGGCCTGTTGCTACAAAGTCTGGGCTGCTATATATACTGTATATTGCTCTGGGCCTTGTCCTTTTTAAATATATATGAGTTGCAGTTTGCAACCAGTTTTAATCCTCTGAACAGACAGTACAATTTTACCAGCATATGGACAAGCCCTGCACCAAAAACACAGGAAATAGCAATTCATTTGATCAGTAGTTAAAAAAATAATACAAATCTGATTCTGTCAAAAAGCCATATATATCCAATTATTAATTCCCTTCCTAAATGTTGATGTTTGATCTACCTTGTTCCCTTACAACTGGGAATTGGTTAGAAGTGGAAGTAGGGATGATTTTTGTGTGCGTGCGTGCGCGCATGCATGCACGTCATCAAATCAATACACTGAATCAATTACACACTTTAAAAAATATTGTTTCTCAATTTTTTTATGGTTCTTCTGTGGTGCCAATTATTATTTAACTTTTTTTTTTTCAAGTAGCGTTACTATTTTGGTAAATACAGTATTTAGGTCACATACATTTTAGAATGATTTTTTTTATTTATATATTTATAGCTCTGAACAGACAGTACAATTTTACCAGCATATGGACAAGCCCTGCACCAAAAACACAGGAAATAGCAATTCATTTGATCAGTAGTTAAAAAAATAATACAAATCTGATTCTGTCAAAAAGCCATATATATCCAATTATTAATTCCCTTCCTAAATGTTGATGTTTGATCTACCTTGTTCCCTTACAACTGGGAATTGGTTAGAAGTGGAAGTAGGGATGATTTTTGTGTGCGTGCGTGCGCGCATGCATGCACGTCATCAAATCAATACACTGAATCAATTACACACTTTAAAAAATATTGTTTCTCAATTTTTTTATGGTTCTTCTGTGGTGCCAATTATTATTTAACTTTTTTTTTTTTCAAGTAGCGTTACTATTTTGGTAAATACAGTATTTAGGTCACATACATTTTAGAATGATTTTTTTTATTTATATATTTATAGATAGATAGATAGATATATAGACATTGCTTTTGCAAGAATAGGAATATTCTGGAATGTTCTAGTGCTTTCTGGAACTTTTTAGGTTTTGCTAACACTGGTAATGTTATTTTCATATTCAGCATGTCAAACTTCATTCAGAAACATTAAATTGAACAATAAATTAAACATTATACTGGATCCTACATCTATCCTACTAAAACTGTTGCGGGCCTCCCTGCAGCTGTGGGCCCCTAGATTTGTTCCCACCTTTCACCCCATTAGTGACCAACCCAGTGTTCAGCCACCGATGACTAATATAGCCTTTGCTCATGTGTGCAGGTATTATTGTGGAAAAAAATCACATTAGATTTTATGACAAATAGAATATTTGTTGTTTACAGCCATTAAGTCTTTCCAGCATCTGCATGTTTTATGGTTTTATGATTTTATTAACTCCACTCTTAATTATCATTCTCATGCACATGGATTATTTGAGTTTTTGACAACGGGTGGGGGGGGACTTTTGCGGTGAAGCGTTGGCTTGAGACTGACAAATACCGGTGTTAGCAAGATGACATCCAGATAGCTATGTTTGCAATGGAAGATCACAACTAATCTAGGCAATCTAGGGAGGAAAGATTGTCTTCCTGAAAACTAATCAGTCAGAGCAGACTCTCATTTTGCATATGGATTCACAAACCTCCGTGTGGATCACCGGGGATGTTTGCTTGGCTAAGTCATTAAGGCAGCAGCCTTTCAAAGCACAGCCGTGTTAATCTGATGTTGAAAGAGGGAAAGGAATGCAATTGGTTTTGAGCAATGAGATAAATTGATGAAACCTTAGAAGAAAACAAAATGAGCTTTTTTTTGATAGGCATTAATAATAGAAATAGATTCAAAACATTTACAAAACTTCTTGAGTAAACTTTTCCTCCACAGGTAAATTAATAACTTAAAAGGGGAGTTTCTGAAGAAACATCAATTTTTCACTGTCCTGTAGTTTTGCTCCAAGCCAAGTTCAAGGTTCTCAGGGCCTCTACTAGAAACTTTTAAGCAGGTGTCTTGGGGAAGATTGGCACCAAACTAGCTGTGTCCCAATGCAGATGCTCCATTCTTCGAAGGCTGCATAACAATACTGAATGCATCTCGGTGGCATGACGAAGGCTGTCCCATTTCAAAGGCTCCTTCAAATACAGCCTCACAATTCCTACATTGTTTCCCAGGCCATGAAGTCTGCAGCAGATGTTTCATTTGTGGCCCAGACTATGCCAAGGTCCATTGTGCACCATTGACAACAAGATCGATCGATCGATCGATCTATCTATCGATAATCAAGTAATTTGAAACCCAATACTTACATTTAAAAAGAGATCTCTTTTTAAATGTAAGTATTGGGTTTCAAATTACTTGATTATCTAACAATACAAATGTTACAAAAAATAAAAGAAAAAAATGTAATTGCTTTAAAAGTTGACATATCTTGCTAAAATACAATTTTATAGTTTATACTTTTTATTAAGTACAAAAATGGACTAAGTTGAACATATAACATATTTAGACAGATTATTAGCCTTGTTTTGTTTTCAACCCCTAAATCAGGACAGCTTCTGTAGCTTGTTTTTTTTCTTTTGCTCATTCTTTTCATTTGCATTCTTTAAAATGCTCAATTTATATCCCATAAAGAAGAAAAAATAAATAGCATGCAGGTTTGGAACAACATGAGGTGGAATAAATAATTACATATTCATTTGTGGCCCAGACTATGCCAAGGTCCATTGTGCACCATTGACAACAAGATCGATCGATCGATCGATCTATCTATCGATAATCAAGTAATTTGAAACCCAATACTTACATTTAAAAAGAGATCTCTTTTTAAATGTAAGTATTGGGTTTCAAATTACTTGATTATCTAACAATACAAATGTTACAAAAAATAAAAGAAAAAAATGTAATTGCTTTAAAAGTTGACATATCTTGCTAAAATACAATTTTATAGATAGTTTATACTTTTTATTAAGTACAAAAATGGACTAAGTTGAACATATAACATATTTAGACAGATTATTAGCCTTGTTTTGTTTTCAACCCCTAAATCAGGACAGCTTCTGTAGCTTGTTTTTTTTCTTTTGCTCATTCTTTTCATTGGCATTCTTTAAAATGCTCAATTTATATCCCATAAAGAAGAAAAAATAAATAGCATGCAGGTTTGGAACAACATGAGGTGGAATAAATAATTACATAATTTAAATTTTTGGGTGAACTATGTCTTTAGGGGTATAAAATGAAGATGCTTTAATTAATAGTGGCATTTCCCCAAAAAACAAAACAACTGTAGAGATGATGCATAAAACTTGGCCAGGAATGGCCCATATAACTGCAAAGAGATTATCAATATGAAAGATGGGTTATTATTTGATAATTGCAGCCAACCTGCCTGCTTAGCCAAAGTATTTGGCTCCAGAGGCCCAAGTCATTACTGTCTCATGCAGAACCCAGAATAAAGCCATTATCTTGCACCATTGAAAAATGGATGTCCTACACCAAAGATACATTATCACTCGTTTGAGCAGGAAGCAGATAATTTAAGACAAAGAATACCTGTTATTACTGAAGCCATTGTCTGGTCAATTGTGATATCACGGAGCCCCTGATTCCCATTACTCCATAACAAATACAAGGATCTGCTATATCTTCTACGTCAAAACCTGAGGGGGCCCAAGTAGTGTTTTTTTTTTCTCTATTGTCTAGGCTTCAGTATCCATGTGAATTCCGCTTAATGGAATCCTCGGATGGAAATGGACTCTGACAGAAGAATGGGTCAGGTGAAATATTGATAATCACTTTTGTTTTTTTTTCTTCACCGAATGGCATGACACACGGCAATTCACATTTTCTATTACCGGCCTCCACCTGGCTCCATTATCGGCAGACAGCAGGTGATTGGATATGTTTCTGAGGTTGAGTAACTACTCTGTTTCTCTCTCATTCAGCCAGAGGGAAAGGGGTTCGAGGAGGCCATCTCAATGCCGAAGAGGGCCTGGAAATATCTCTGTTATATAGAGATGATGGTAAATAGCATATCCTTGTTTTCAGTACTCCTCAAAATCATGCACCTACAACAAAGTAGGATGGGTCATTCGATTCTCTGATGCTTCCTGTTTTCCGTTTGTTTATTTGTTTGTCTCCACTCTTCTCTTTTGCCATTCCAGACAAATGAAAGATGGCTTCATCAAGGATGGATTGAGGTCCTGTGAGGCCTTTGGCAATTCTTTGATTCCCGAAAAAAACAAAATTTTACCTTTCTTTTGGTTTGAGACATCTCTACTTTGAAATAAATCTGAGAAGATCACTAGAATGTTCTTTACACAGACAAGGTCATTTAATGTGATTTACCTCTTTATTCCCAATTTTGAGAATTAAACATTCAAAAACCTCTAAAACAACCTGTCTTAAGACCGTAAATTAAGATTGCATATGGATAAAAATATAAACCCAAGAAAAGCAGAAAATGTATATTCGAATATTTACTTTTGAAGTAACACTATACTTTGAAGGAAAGACAAATTTAGATTGTATATCAGAATCTATTTCCACAGCAGTGCTAAAACCTTCAGTCACTTTTAAGTTTAGGTAGTATCAAAGTCCACCTTTATCTTGATTTAATTTATTGTAATTGTCCTTATACTGTATTTTCAATGTCATATAAATTTGTAAAGAAATGTTTACACAATTGTCCTTACTTTAAAACAGTATGTAGCCCTAAACAAGGCTCTGTATTTAATATATGTAATACATGTTCGATATGCACTATCAGATTTCTGTCTGATGGAGTTGAAATTTAATTTGAAATCATCCTGAACTTTCCATTCATTCATTTATTAAAGTGAATGCTAGATTTGTTTTTGCAGAATAATTCCTTCGGATATATATTGTACAATTTCTAAAATAAATCTGTGAATTGAGAGATAATGACCAAATAACAACAATTTGCATTTCAAATATAAGAAGGCCAGAATTACAAGAATGAACACACATGTGCATAATAAATGGCAAAAGAGTGTAAAAAAAAAAAATACAGCTGCACTGCTGGTCTCAGGAGACATTTCCCATTTCTCATATCGTTGGGTATTTCACATTGACACAATAGTCACCGGCACATCAAGCACTGTTCATCTGTCTCTTTCAATTTGCAGGAGCTTTTTTTCCAAAATGTCGAGGCACCGCAGGTCATTCGGCTGGAGGCCCCTGACAGTCTCAGACCCCGGGGCATTGGCCCCATCGGACCAGAGCGTAATCCTTTGGTTTTATTCATCTTTCACCTAATTCAGGCACTGGATGCATAAGGGTGATTGTGTGAGTTGCCCATGAGACACTGAAGTCAAAAATATTCCACAAGCATTAATTTCACTTAAAGCATGCTCGGTGCCTGGAACATGCCTAATGAAAATCAATGAAACCACAATGCAAATACTCTCTTGAAAAAATACAGCATTGCAATCACGTCGAATTTTTGTGCTCAGCTACAGCAGTTGGCTTGGCTGATAAACCATTATTGCAGGTATCAGTGTACATTAGCCAGTGTTGCCGTTCATGTTCTCTGCAAAGATGCACTCAATATTGTTCTTATTACAATAATGAGGCTGTGTGGGCTGAAGAAATGCCTAGAGTAGAAAGCACTTCCCTGGATGAGACGAATTCTTCATGCATTTAATCACGAACTACAAAGAACATGTAATTTAGCCTCAAAGACAGCACATGGTTTGATGAATGTTGGCCTAAATATATAAAAACATGCATAATATATCAATTTGAAAGGCCATGTGATTGTTTTTTATTGCCTCCTTTGTATATCAAAGAATCAAAAAAAAATCCCTGACAACAACAAGTCACAATTTTCCTAATTTCCATTTTTTAAAGAATGCAAATGTAAAAGGATGCAGTGCTAAAGTAAAAATATGGTACATGGTTAATTTGTTACGGTGCATACTATCCTTCAGAAGCTTGAGGTTAGTATGATTTTTCATGTATTTGTATTTGTTTTGTGAAAGAATTGAATACTTTTTTTTAATGAAGGACACAATAAAGTAATCAAAAGTGACAGAAAGGGTGTTTAGAATGATTTTAAAAAGTCATTAGAACTTTCTTTTCACCAATGGATCTTGAAAAACTAAATTATAGTAATTAGAAGAAATGTTCCTTGAACACCCACCAATTTAATCAGCATATAATGATTTCTGAAGGATCATGTGACACCGAAGCCAAGAGGAATTAATGAGCTTTGTCCTCACAGAAATAAATTACTTTATTATTTTAAATATATTCGATAAACAGTTATTTTTCAATAAAGTGATTTTACATTTATAATACAGTATTATTGTTTTGACTGTTTTTCGATCAAATGAATGCAGCTTCTGTCAGCAGAAGAAACCTTTAAAAAAAAAAAAACATGAAAAAATCTTACTGACCCCAAACTACTGATTTGGACACTAATAAAACAGAGAGTGGACACTGGCGCACACTTTTGATGAATGTGTGATGTGTGATGTATGAAATCAGTTCTCCATTGATCTATAGCTCCAGCAAATACCCCAAAAATTCTCAAGATCAGCCGCATTTCTTTTTTCCAGTTATTCAAAAGGATATTGGGTCCAGGCTTCATGTCACCTAGAGTCATAATAATCTAGATTTCAGATAGGGAGTAAGTGGTAGGAGAGCAATTTTACATTTTGGCACATTGGATTGCACAGGGAAACGATAACCTGAATCTCAGACTCCGGGGAGACGTGGCTCCCTGCAGATGTTTTCCAGAGCCGTATCAGTCAGTGTCCTGTAAAAAATCTCACTCTCTACCTGTCTGCACAGCTTGCCATTGTCTTCCACTTGGCCTGCTAAGAGCAGGCAAATATGCAATTAAGGCTGACTGCATACTCCCATGAATTTCAACGTCCTTCTATCCCCTCCATCAATGCAGCTGCATTTCCACATGGCTTGTCGCCTTGATTAGGTGTCGATGAAAAGAGATGAACTCTGGGAATTTCAATCCCCATCCCTCTCTAAAAACAGTCCCACCGTTTACATTCCCGCATAATTTCCAAATGTTTGTGAATGCTTGAGGTATTGCGCAGGTACCACTTTAGAAAAGATTTTGAAAGTTAGTGTTGTTGATTTGTTCTTAGTTTAGGTAATATTAAGTACAACGTTCCTCTGACTGCAGTCAATCATGAACAGACAATGTTCTGGGTTCAGTTCAGTGACATCTGTAGCATAATTGTTTTGATTACCTCAGAAAAAAAGCTAGACTCATCCCTCCAAAGGTACTTACAATGGGTGTACATGGGGACAAGCAATAAACGTTAAAAAATACACTATTACAAAAGTATTCCCACAGGTCATAAACATTACAGTGCAGGCCTATTTATATCATGAGGCTACTGTAGTTAGAATTCTGCAAGGTTATAGTCCAACATTTCAACACATACTGGTGCAAAAATGGCACTAAGTCTCAATAATAATAAAAAGTTTCTGCAACCAGGGAAGCCTGGCTCTTTTTTCTTACATAATAAATTATTTGCGCCTCAGAGCGCAAGATGAAATGCAATGACAAACACTGTCATGTTATCTTGCATTCAGAGGTGGATGCCTGATGTTTAGGAACGCAATCGTGTGAGATAGTTCTGAGAGGTAGTTATACCAAATCATTTTGATGACAGAAATTTCAGATCGACTAAAACAATATTTTAGATGTGTGCAATGAGATTGGTCTGCTGGTCAGTCCTTATCCAATCATATCATCTGACGGGGCAACGTCATTGAATTTATTCGGTAAATGTGTTTCCTTCGTAGTTTATGTGCATGTTTTTTTATTTAATTAAACATCTACCTTAATCGAGTGCATACATTTTGGTAACACGTTATTTTGATAGCCCACTTTAGGCATTCTAACTTTAAGTAACTTTGGAACTACGCAGTCATTAGAGTATTAGTAGACTATTGTTTTAATATCTGCTAACACTTTATTTTGATCCCCCAACAGATATTCTCTACTGACTGTAAGAAACTTTGAAGTACATCAACTTATTATACTAACCCTAACCTTAACCTAACAGTCTAATAATACTCTAATGAGAATTAGTTGACGTGGTTGCAAAATTACTTATAGTTAGTAGAATGTCTAAAGTGGACTATCAAAATTAAAAATTGTAATGCACATTTTAAGATTTCATGTGCACCTTGACATTTTTATCTAGCTTTTTTTTTTTGGTGATATCCCAAAAGTGGCTTAAAAATAGTGGAAGGAAACATTTTAGTTCATAAGTGCATTTTTCTTATTGAACAAAAAATTATCTGCTTTAAATGAGCACTTTTTATGTGCATTTTATTCTACGACATCCCAAAATTTGCATAAAAATATGTGGAACAACTATTGTAATATTTGTAATAGCTGTTTTATTGAATGATTTGTTATTGGATACAAAAATGATCCATTTTATATACAGATTTCGGGCCCTATCATACATCCAGCGCAATGAGGCGAAATTGTTTTTGCTAGTTTCAGCCCGACGCAGTTCTCATTTTCTCATCCTTCGCTGCGTTGTTTAAATAGCAATTGCATTTATGCCCATTTGTGCGCCCCATGGGCGTGCTGGTCTAAAAAAGAGGTGTGTTCAGGTGCATTGTTGGCACGTTGCTATTTTGAGGAACTGAAAATAGACTGCGCCATAGACTCAAACCTGATCTAAAGTCTGGCGCAATATTTTTTCTTTGTTATTTAAAGAGTGCGTTAGTAATATGCGCCTATAGGCAGGGGCACAACACACTACACTTATTACACTATTAAAAATAAAGGTGCTTCACGATGCCATAGAAGAACCTTTTTGTCTAAATGGTTCCATAAAGAACCTTTAACATCTGAAGAACCTTTCTGTTTCACAAAAGGTTCTTTGTGGAGAAAAAAGGTTCTTGAGATTATAAAAAGGTAATAAAGAGATGGTTCTTTAAAGAACCTTTGACTGAATGGTTCTTTGTGGAACTAAAAATGGTTCTTCTATGGCATCGCTTGAAGAACCTTTTGAAGCACCTTTATTTTTAAGAGCAGCAGCACACAAACATTTTTAAAAATGAAAAATTATCCTACATTCCACCATGTAAATAGCGAACCCGCCATGGTGCAAGCGCAACTGGCTTTTAAAGGGGATGGGAGATGAGGCTCTGATTGGTTTATTGCACATAACGCCCAAAAAACACCCATTACTCATTAAGAGAGTAGGGACAACTCGTTTAGACCATGCCAACCGTTTTCCCATTGTTAAACTAGCAAAAGTGGATTCAGACATGCCCTGAGTGCACCTGCGCCGTGAGCTTTAGACCATGTGCTGAGATAGTTAAAATAGGGCCCTTCATGTGCATCTTGGCATTTCCATCCAGTTTTTTTATTTTTTATGCTGTAGCCCAAAATTTGCATAAAAATATGTGGATGGAAATATGGCCATTGTAATATTTGTATACTGGATTTGTATTAGTCTTCTTTCTTACGTCTATTTGCATTATTAAATGTTTAAGCGCAGAGGAATACTGGGGGTATTTGAGGCATTTTTAAATATGTCATCTAAAGCCTTGAACCTAAAATTTAACACTATTCTTGTGCTGCCTTGAAAACACTGCTTGTTCCTTCAGGAAATGCAAATCTAGTTATCTTGATTTGTTCTTAGTTTAGGTAATATTAAGTACAACGTTCCTCTGACTGCAGTCAATCATGAACAGACAATGTTCTGGGTTCAGTTCAGTGACATCTGTAGCATAATTGTTTTGATTACCTCAGAAAATAAGCTAGACTCATCCCTCCAAAGGGACTTACAATGGGCGTACATGGGGACAAGCAATAAACGTTAAAAAATACACTATTACAAAAGTATTCCCACAGGTCATAAACATTACAGTGCAGGCCTATTTATATCATGAGGCTACTGTAGTTAGAATTCTGCAAGGTTATAGTCCAACATTTCAACACATACTGGTGCAAAAATGGCACTAAGTCTCAATAATAATAAAAAGTTTCTGCAACCAGGGAAGCCTGGCTCTTTTTTCTTACATAATAAATTATTTGCGCCTCAGAGCGCAAGATGAAATGCAATGACAAACACTGTCATGTTATCTTGCATTCAGAGGTGGATGCCTGATGTTTAGGAACGCAATCGTGTGAGATAGTTCTGAGAGGTAGTTATACCAAATCATTTTGATGACAGAAATTTCAGATCGACTAAAACAATATTTTAGATGTGTGCAATGAGATTGGTCTGCTGGTCAGTCCTTATCCAATCATATCATCTGACGGGGCAACGTCATTGAATTTATTCGGTAAATGTGTTTCCTTCGTAGTTTATGTGCATGTTTTTTTATTTAATTAAACATCTACCTTAATCGAGTGCATACATTTTGGTAACACGTTATTTTGATAGCCCACTTTAGGCATTCTAACTTTAAGTAACTTTGGAACTACGCAGTCATTAGAGTATTAGTAGACTATTGTTTTAATATCTGCTAACACTTTATTTTGATCCCCCAACAGATATTCTCTACTGACTGTAAGAAACTTTGAAGTACATCAACTTATTATACTAACCCTAACCTTAACCTAACAGTCTAATAATACTCTAATGAGAATTAGTTGACGTGGTTGCAAAATTACTTATAGTTAGTAGAATGTCTAAAGTGGACTATCAAAATTAAAAATTGTAATGCACATTTTAAGATTTCATGTGCACCTTGACATTTTTATCTAGCTTTTTTTTTTTGGTGATATCCCAAAAGTGGCTTAAAAATAGTGGAAGGAAACATTTTAGTTCATAAGTGCATTTTTCTTATTGAACAAAAAATTATCTGCTTTAAATGAGCACTTTTTATGTGCATTTTATTCTACGACATCCCAAAATTTGCATAAAAATATGTGGAACAACTATTGTAATATTTGTAATAGCTGTTTTATTGAATGATTTGTTATTGGATACAAAAATGATCCATTTTATATACAGATTTCGGGCCCTATCATACATCCAGCGCAATGAGGCGAAATTGTTTTTGCTAGTTTCAGCCCGACGCAGTTCTCATTTTCTCATCCTTCGCTGCGTTGTTTAAATAGCAATTGCATTTATGCCCATTTGTGCGCCCCATGGGCGTGCTGGTCTAAAAAAGAGGTGTGTTCAGGTGCATTGTTGGCACGTTGCTATTTTGAGGAACTGAAAATAGACTGCGCCATAGACTCAAACCTGATCTAAAGTCTGGCGCAATATTTTTTCTTTGTTATTTAAAGAGTGCGTTAGTAATATGCGCCTATAGGCAGGGGCACAACACACTACACTTATTACACTATTAAAAATAAAGGTGCTTCACGATGCCATAGAAGAACCTTTTTGTCTAAATGGTTCCATAAAGAACCTTTAACATCTGAAGAACCTTTCTGTTTCACAAAAGGTTCTTTGTGGAGAAAAAAGGTTCTTGAGATTATAAAAAGGTAATAAAGAGATGGTTCTTTAAAGAACCTTTGACTGAATGGTTCTTTGTGGAACTAAAAATGGTTCTTCTATGGCATCGCTTGAAGAACCTTTTGAAGCACCTTTATTTTTAAGAGCAGCAGCACACAAACATTTTTAAAAATGAAAAATTATCCTACATTCCACCATGTAAATAGCAAACCCGCCATGGTGCGAGCGCAACTGGCTTTTAAAGGGGATGGGAGATGAGGCTCTGATTGGTTTATTGCACATAACGCCCAAAAAACACCCATTACTCATTAAGAGAGTAGGGACAACTCGTTTAGACCATGCCAACCGTTTTCCCATTGTTAAACTAGCAAAAGTGGATTCAGACATGCCCTGAGTGCACCTGCGCCGTGAGCTTTAGACCATGTGCTGAGATAGTTAAAATAGGGCCCTTCATGTGCATCTTGGCATTTCCATCCAGTTTTTTTTTTTTTTATGCTGTAGCCCAAAATTTGCATAAAAATATGTGGATGGAAATATGGCCATTGTAATATTTGTATACTGGATTTGTATTAGTCTTCTTTCTTACGTCTATTAGCATTATTAAATGTTTAAGCGCAGAGGAATACTGGGGGTATTTGAGGCATTTTTAAATATGTCATCTAAAGCCTTGAACCTAAAATTTAACACTATTCTTGTGCTGCCTTGAAAACACTGCTTGTTCCTTCAGGAAATGCAAATCTAGTTATCATTAATGAGCTAAGTAACTCTCAAGCCACACTTTAAGTGCAGAACTTGGGCAAGATGAGCTCATTTTTGAGGCCAGGTACCTTGTCACTTGCCTTAAGGCTTTGCTGTGTGTGCACTCAGGCTAATTTGGCATGTGTCAGGGCTCATTGTCTGCCGAGCCCGTAGCCCCTCTCTGGCGCGCTCTGTCAGCATGCGGCGTGAATCTCTCAGTCCCATAGCCCCCTACCTCTCTACACCGCGCAGACAGGCTATGTGGCCATGACTGGAGGCCTTGCAGGTTTTTGTGGAATGAGAACAAAGACGGGGTTCAGTGCCACTTTGAGTGCTGTTAACAAGGTGTAGGTCTGTCGGCTCTCCCAGAATGCATGGAGCCAAAGCCTGGTTTGCAGTGATGGAGCGACTGTGTAGTTAGTGTTACTTCTGTCACACACCTGTGAGGCAATTTATCAGAGCAAGCAGTGAAGTTGTTTTTTTTTTGTTTTTTTTTAACAAATGCAAATGCAGGTTCAGTGGAAGGCCATGACTGACTGCTCAAGGTGTTTAAAGTAGTCTAATGCACCATTATTTGCTTTCATACACAACTTCTATAACACATTCTGATTTTACATTAGCATACTTATTGACACTGCAATTAAGAAAGCTCTTAGTGGCACTGAGAAATCATAACAGCCTAGAGAATCTGTGGAAAATGAGAACAGACATCATCACCATATGACAGGGCCCTTGTGTGAAAAATACTTGCTGCTTTTCAATTGAACTTGTGATTTTTAAACAGTTTCAACCTGCGTGAGTCAGCCTGGCTCATCGGGGTTGGAAATCTGCCACAGTTGTTTCCTGTTCCACATATTTTTTAAGTAATTCATGAAGAGGCTGGTCTGAAAAACAGGTATGCATTGTCTTTGCAGTCCATTGTTGGGACCTTGTGGTATTTGTGTGCATTTTTTAGTTAAGAGGCAGAGACCAGGAGGCCTGTCCACTCAACCAAACTTTGTCAGCTGATATTAAAGGGATAGTTTACCCAAAAATGAAAATGTTGTCATTGTGTCATTTACATAAAATAAGCTACAGTCTAGCTAAAGTCTTGAGAGAACACAAGTTTTGTTTGAGAAACAGAAAATCTACTCCGCTAGAGCTCTTAAATCAAGTATATCTATTATGTTATAATATCTTGGATATGAAAGTACTTATGATGTCATTGATGTCCAACCTACACCAAAGCTGTGATATTTATTCTGAAAGTTTTGGCTGAAAATATGGCACATAAACTAGTGCGTATGGTGTCTTTAGTCTTTATTGACAGATGTGATCATTACGAAGTGTTGTTGTATTGAAAAGTTCTCCATGGAGATGCAGAAGATCAGTTTCTCTTTAAAACATCTTCTCCTGTGGTAAAACTGCATGTATGGCTACTATTGTTTTAGCTTCTGATAGCTTATTTCGAAGTTTAGAGATCAAGTGTTTCATTATTGTGTCCGTCATGTAGGTGTGGTTGTTCTTATATTGGAACAAAGGACAAGGTCTCAGAAAATAAAACTGCCATCAGAAAAAAAGACTAACCTGTGGTGAGATACTTTCAGGTACCTCATAATAGCAATCCAGACAGTCATATAGTGGAAGTATTAGAAACAGCAGGCAAAAATAAAAACATTTGATGGGCTATACGTCAGATGAAGGCAGATGGTATTCCTGTATTCATATATATATATATATATATATATATATATATATATATAACAAACGCAGCCTTTGTTTCACATCCTTCATTCTGCATATTTTTCTATTAGTTACTTTAATTCGTTATTTTAAAGACCTCTGATAATGAGTCTTAACTACACAATACACATAAATGCTAAACAAAAGACATATGTACCATGTCATACATTTTAGATGTCATAAGACACATTAGATCATTTTGAAATATTGTTTTTCACTCATTTATTAAAAGAACTGGCCATGTTGTATGTTTGTTTTTTTGCATGCAACCCGTGAGGTCAAGATATTTAGTTTTTTATTGTCTTTACAATATATTATCTAGTAAGCCCAGAACTCAGCTAAAACATAATTTAATTTGCTGTGCTGCTGTATATTCAGTTGGCATGGTGTATTTCAGTTCCATTCACATCTGCAGAAGAATGAAGTCATTCAAGAACCGTTAAAAGACTGGACATTATGAGTATGTATCATTTCTAGTGTTTATTTCTGATTATTTTTAATGTAACTAGTTCTGAGTAAGATCATATAGTATACTATTTATTGTGTTGATATTTCAAAGAAGAGAAAGCTCTCTGCTACTGATAAAATCTCCACATCAATACATCTTGAAGATGTAAGCTAGGATATGTGGGTTTGTTTATTAAAGTAAAAGGTTGTGGGGGAAAAAAAGTTTTTTTTCAGTGCCTTTACCCTGAACCAACCATCCTTCACCTCTGTGTAGCTTCTCATTCTTTCTTTTCTTTTTTTTCTGGCCTGAATGAATGCTACATTTGGAGACATAAAATGCTCATATTTCAAGTTCAGTACAGGATGCAGTCCAGGTAGATGAAGAAACATGGCTAAAATGACATGGATGGAGCCTTTGATACAGTTTTTTTCCCCATTCATTAGAGAGTTTTTCATCCGTTGAAGTGGATGTCCATTCAGTCCTCTGAGTGACTGTAAATGCGAGTGAAGACTCTGACTGGGTAAAAAGATCACGGAAGGTTGTCGTCTTCCTCATTTGTCAAGCAAAGTTCATACAAGCCCGGACAAAAACCCTGCTAATTGCCATGATGAATTTATTTCACCACGCTCAAGCTCTTGACCAAGAGACAAGAGCTACTGTAGAAAGGGCAGCTCACTCTCTCTATTTAAAAATGAATGTAGCCATGCTCACTCGTGTCAGTATGCGATCTGCTTTTAGGAATACCACATGGTGCAAGTGCTTTACTAAATGTCATCTGACCTTTTATTACGACACCATTCCTAATTGCATTTAGAATAATTACACCACATAATCACTTTCATTGAGCTGGTGAAAGCTATAATTAGAGTCTGTAATTGACATGGTGAATAAAACACTGGAATCCGTACAAACCTGCTGGTGATTAGGGGTGTGTGTGCTTATCGATGGCCTTTAAAGTTCCCTGAGTAAGGCAATCTCACTTACACTTGGCCCTGATAATAAAATGATCAATTTGATTATAGTCTAGTTGGTCTTTAACACGCTCTTGTATAATAAATGTTCGACTACATTGTTGTTACATATAAAGGGATGTTGCTACAGAATGCAAAGCTAAATCAGCACAGCATATTGTATGTATTATGCATTTCAATAGGTTTACTGAAAGTGTTATTCTCTTATTATTGCTCTTTCTCTTCATATGTGTAGTGAAATGTGTTAATACAACAAATTCAAATCAAAAAGCTTGGATCCTGCATAGAATTCTTCCAACACAGCCAATTAAGAGTGATATAAGCACTATTTTTTAGTTAAGCATTTAATTTAACAATTTGTATACACACAAGTGTTTAGTGAAAAACAGAATAGTGCAGAAAATAACTTTTAGGCCATACTTTATTGTAAGGTGTTTTTTATTACAGTGTAATTATATATAATAAGTACTGAGTAGTCAGAAAAAGAAATGAAGAAAAAGACCTTGGGAGAAACCTGGTGTGGTCTAATTCCAGGCTGCAGCACAAGTCCGGTTGAGGATTGCTATCTTTCAGAATATTTCATCTAGTTCCTTTTCGTTGAAAATTGGGATACATGTTACACCAGTGTTTGGTGGGAGGGTTGTTGAAGCATTTGCTTCAACAGGGTGTAGCGAATTTAGCTCACAACAGGAAATATGAATAA
>NW_015506717.1:0-636 GCF_001515645.1 Sinocyclocheilus grahami
ACAATGGGCCAGGCTGACCAAGCAAACTAACACACACACACGCACACACGCACGCACGCCCGCACGCATGTAAAGACCTTTACTCTATTATACTCTACAAATATATCTGGTATATTGCATGTGTTGTTATTGCATGTGTTGTTTGTACGTTTCCCCATTAGATTAGCTGAGTTACCACTCGTTATTTGTATTAGTTAAAGCCCTAAACACTGATATTCAGGTGTATGGATGTATTTTTGGTTTAATCGTTTCTAAAGGTCTCTTTCTTGGTATCAATATTATCTGCTCTTTATTCCTCAAACAATGATGGACAGTATGTGATTGTGAAACGCATCATACGATTTGTACTATATTTTGGGTTAAAACTACAGAAATTCCAGACTGGCCATAAAACATGCAAATAGGCCATGAAGGGCAACAAAGGAAACTTCTCCCACTCAAAAATTCACGCCTGGTATTGGCCAGTCTACCCAGAATAGGAACCCTCAAAAGTGATTAGCCGAAATAATCTTTGCTCAGAAACCCTCTTCGTTTGAGACAACACTTTTCGAAGACTCTCAAGATCTTCCTCTTGAGTTTCTATTTTCCGGCAGTTTTTATCTTCAAGTAACTTTAGTCGCTGTGGACTTTTCCTTC
>NW_015506717.1:3015-6346 GCF_001515645.1 Sinocyclocheilus grahami
TCAAGAGGAAAATGAGAAACAAGAGACCAAAAAATGCAGATAAGCTGAAGGCCACTGTCAAAGAAACCTGGGCTTCCATACCACCTCAGCAGTGCCACAAACTGATCACTTCCATGCCACGCCGAATTGAGGCAGTAATTAAAGCAAAAGGAGCCCCTACCAAGTATTGAGTACATGTACAGTAAATGAACATACTTTCCAGAAGGCCAACAATTCACTAAAAATGTTTTTTTTATTGGTCTTATGAAGTATTCTAATTTGTTGAGATAGTGAATTGGTGGGTTTTTGTTAAATGTGAGCCAAAATCATCACAATTAAAAGAACCAAAGACTTAAACTACTTCAGTCTGTGTGCACTGAATTTATTTAATACACGAGTTTCACAATTTGAGTTGAATTACTGAAATAAATTAACTTTTCCATGACGTTATAATTTGAGATGCACCTGTATATACATACATACATACATGCCAGTGTTAATTTCGTCGACGATGATGAAAAATATTCATTAAACTTTTTTTAATGAGACGAGAAGTTGATGAGCTAAAACTAATATCTGATGATAAAAACTATGACGAAATTTATGCCGCGTCTTTGATAACAAGACGACCATCTCGACTATAACGTTAGAACAAGATATTTGAGGACAACCGGACATTCAAAATACATCCTATAGGCTACTGTCTTGTCCTTCAAAATGTGCGTCCCTGTCATTGGATAGCAATCGGAAAAGGGGCGTTTGCATATCTAGTCTCAGTATGGCAGCTGCAGTGGATAGATAGGCTACCAAAATGCGAACTAGTGATCTGAAACAATGGCCTTAGCACCTGAAGGGTTAAGGATAAGGTGACCAGATGTTCCGTTTTTCCCGGGTGTCACAATTCATTGTCGATTAACTTCATTAGTGAAGGCGGGATAGGCGGAATCGCGCTGATAGAAGTGCTCTCTCTCACGCACGCTCCACTTCTTCAGTTCTCATATACAGCACGCGATCAGTTCTCAGTGCTCAAATATACACACACCAGTCCAAATGTCTATTGTGTAGAGTATCTCATGTAAATGCAGTCGGTTATGGAGTAAGTGAACGTAAACAGGTGGGTGAAAACTGAACGTGTGTCAGTATTACATGCATGCCTTCCGTCTTAATGGGACAGCATTCCTAATTAAGTACCTGTCCGTGTCATTAATGTTAACCAACAAAAGATGTAAATATGTTAAGTAAACCTACTGTATCTGAAAAATGTGTTTAATTTGTATCTCTTTCGTATTTGTCTTTTTGTCTTATTCTGCTTCTTTTTGAAAACTATAATTTTTATAAGTTGCTCCCTTTTCACGACTGTAGCATGTAGCATAAATCTGAGTGATTAGGGACTCTAGTTATGAGCAAACAATGAACAACGTCCAGTGTGATACAAGTAAGGAAAACTATAATTTTTATAAGTTGCTCCCTTTTCACGACTGTAGCATGTAGCATAAATCTGAGTGATTAGGGACTCTAGTTATGAGCAAACAATGAACAACATCCAGTGTGATACAAGTAAGACTTTATTAACTACATAAACACTTAAACTAGTCTAACATACACATACATACACACACACACGCATACAGTTGGTATAGGAACAGGATTAAAGCTTAGGCAGTAAAGAGAAGAGAAATAAAGCATGAAGCTATGAAACCATTGGATATTCAGCAGATCTGCAGCCTGAAGGAAACATCAGCAGCTTAGTTCAAACACACCTTTGTAAAAAGGTGCAAATGATACTTAATGTATCAATTAATTAGACTACGTTTGATACTTGCACGTCTTGTCTGTCTGTCTGACAGAGACCCAATGCAATCTGAAGGCTCAAGTTGATCTTTGCTGAAGTTGGTTGAATTCAGCAGATCTGCAGCCTGAAGGAAACATCAGCAGCTTAGTTCAAACACACCTTTGTAAAAAGGTGCAAATGATACTTAATGTATCAATTAATTAGACTACGTTTGATACTTGCACGTCTTGTCTGTCTGTCTGACAGAGACCCAATGCAATCTGAAGGCTCAAGTTGATCTTTGCTGAAGTTGGTTGATGGAAAAGAACCAGTTTGAGTCAGATGATCTTGGTGAATGGAAAGTCAAGCCCCGAGGCCTGGCGCGAACTTAGGGTTTCCTTAGGAGCGTTCTAGCTCACATCTTCTCAGATTCTAACAGAAACCCAGACTGAAGGCGGGTCACTGATGTGAGGCCTTTAAGGTCTGAGAAGATTCACGCCTCTCAAGATGGGCTTGTCCAATAATTCTTGTTAAGCCACTCCTGAACCACAGACAACGTCAGAGGTTCTTCTTCTCCTTACCTTCTCCTCACACTGTTGTCCAGTGGTCCAAAGTCCTCTTTTCAGATGAGAGCAAGTTTTGTATTTCATTTGGAAACCAAGGTCCTAGAGTCTGGAGGAAGGGTGGAGAAGCTCATAGCCCAAGTTGCTTGAAGTCCAGTGTTAAGTTTCCATGATTTGGGGTGCAATGTCATCTGCTGGTGTTGGTCCATCGTGTTTTTTGAAAACCAACGTCACTGCACCCGTTTACCAAACAATTTTGGAGCACTTTGTAGCATCTGCATAGAATCATGCATGCTCTTTGGGTTTTATGGCTTAAGAGACCCTTTTAGCTTTTAAATGGTCCCCCACCCACCAGGGAGATGCTAACCAGTTTCACCACCCTCGCCTCATTTGGAGTTTCAAACACATTCCAAAGAGATGTAAATGACCCCCGGGGCCAGGCACAATGGGCCAGGCTGACCAAGCAAACTAACACACACACACGCACACACGCACGCACGCCCGCACGCATGTAAAGACCTTTACTCTATTATACTCTACAAATATATCTGGTATATTGCATGTGTTGTTTGTATGTTTCCCTATTAGATTAGCTGAGTTACCACTCGTTATTTGTATTAGTTAAAGCCCTAAACACTGATATTCAGGTGTATGGATGTATTTTTGGTTTAATCGTTTCTAAAGGTCTCTTTCTTGGTATCAATATTATCTGCTCTTTATTCCTCAAACAATGATGGACAGTATGTGATTGTGAAACGCATCATACGATTTGTACTATATTTTGGGTTAAAACTACAGAAATTCCAGACTGGCCATAAAACATGCAAATAGGCCATGAAGGGCAACAAAGGAAACTTCTCCCACTCAAAAATTCACGCCTGGTATTGGCCAGTCCAAAAAGTGATTTAATCTTTGCTCAGAAACCCTCTTCGTTTGAGACAACACTTTTCGAAGACTCTCAAGATCTTCCTCTTGACCTCTTGAGTTCCGGCAGTTTTTATCTTCAAGTAACTTTAGT
>NW_015506717.1:19124-23678 GCF_001515645.1 Sinocyclocheilus grahami
TTTCAGTTTTTCTTTTTTTAATAAATCTGCAAAAATGTCAACAATTCTGTGTTTTTCTGTCAATATGGGGTGCTGTGTGTACATTAATGAGGAAAAAAAATTTACTTAAATGACTTTAGCAAATGGCTGCAATATAACAAAGAGTGAAAAATTTAAGGGGGTCTGAATACTTTCCGTACCCACTGTATATATATATATATATATACAGTAATGGCCAAAAATATCGGCACCCTTGGTAAATATGATCAAAAAAGGCGGTGAAAATTAATCTGCATCCTTTCGATCTTTCTTTTATTTAAAAAAAATTCACAAAAATCTAACCTTTCATTGGATAATAAGAATTTAAAAGGGGGGGAAATATCATTGTCAAATAAATGTTTTTCTCTAATACACATTGGCCACAATTAATGGCACCCTTTTATTCAATACTTTTTGAAACCTCCATTTGTCAGTTTAACAGCTCTAAATTTGATCCTATAATGCCTGAAGAGGGTAGAGAACACCTGACAAGAGATCAGAGACCATTCCTTCATCCAGAATCACTCCAGATCCTTTAGATTCCCAGCTCCATGTTGGTGCTTCTAAACTAAACATTGCCTAATGATTAAGTTCAAGTTTTATTTCTAGATTATATTTAAGCACGAAACAAGGCCGACCAAAGTGCTGCACAACATACAATAATATATAACAAGGAGAAGATCAGTAAACAAATAGAAACAATTCAAAATCCATACAACAGCAAAAGCAGATTAAAACAATTCAAAGGCACATATTACTACACGTTAAAAGCCAGAGAGAAAAGTTGTGTTTTTAGATATGACTTGAACTCAGATAAAGTGGAAACCATTCTGATGTGAACAGGTAAGTTGTTCCAGAGGGTGGTACCAGCCACTTCAAAGGCTCTAGAACCTCTGGTTTTTAAGCGGGTTCTAGGGGTCTGAAGGAGAAATTTGCCCTCTGATCTTAGTCCCCTCTTCGAGGAGTAGGGGCGGAGTAAATCAGATAAATAAGACGGAGTTTGATTGTTAAGTGATTTATAGACAAGTAGCAATATTTTGAACTCAATTCGATAGTGAACTGGCAGCCAATGCAATGATCGCAACTAACATATGATTATTGTAAATTGAAATGCTTACAAATGTCAGTAAACTTTAATTTTAAAATGATTTGTTGGTCTTTGTTTGTTGTTTAGACCTCTATTTACACATCTTAACAAATAATTTATGAATTATTTGTTCATGTTTTTGCATTACACTATAACCACCGCTCTGACATGCAAAGGTTTAGGCTATACATCTATTTTAGGGAGGGTTCAATGTTTGTTCAACCAGACTTTATAAACAAGTTTTCACCTTCAAGCAAAAGAAAAACTTAAAAACATATATTATTTTGAATGAGAGTAACACCTGATTGAATGGCTTACAAATCAGAAATGGGAAATATCACAAGACATAACCACAAAAGGGGAAAAAAACAGTAATTTGTATCTGAAAGATGTTGATGTGGAAGAGAAGTGTCTGTAGTCCATATAGTCGTAGTCCAAAGAAGTGTAGGCCGAAACCACATCCAAAAATCCACAACCATGAAGGCATGCAAAAAAAGAAACTATACTTAGTAATTCTGGCTGGACCTTTCCACTTACTAGACAATTTGGCCATGAACCCTTAGTCTACTCTGGACAATGGATGAGCCCGTACCCAGACCATATCTCCCACCTGATACTGGGTTTGCTTGCGATTTACTGTTATAATAACGTTGCTATTTAGCCTGGGCTCGTTCCACATTCTATTTGACGAGACTGATGAGGATATGGTGTCAGTCCAAATGTGGGTAAATAATGTCAATAGGATCTGGAATGCTACGGAACTGAATAGCTCTTTCCAAGGGACCTTTTGAGCTTTCTTCAGGAGTATATCCAGTACTTTTTGCCAAGCTGTATTAATAGCAAATCTGAACTCTGCGAGCCATTGTTCCCATTGTCGATGTTGATCAGCAACATAAGATGCCATCATAGTCTTTAATGTTCTGTTGATGCACCCTGTCAAGTTTGTCTGGGGGTGATAGGCAGTTGTGAGTTTCTATACTACTCCCCACTGCTTACAAATAAGGTTGAGTAGATTGGACGTGAACTGAGCCCCTCGATCTGAAACAAGGAAAGCAGGGGTCCCCCATCTAGTAAAGATTTCTTCAACCAAGATCCTAGAAATTTGAGGTGCTTTAGCTTGTCTTAATGGGAACAATTCCACCCACTTTCAGCAATAATCAACAATGACCAATAAATGTTCATTTTGCTTGGCGTCCCATTAGGTCTACCCCCAACATGTACCCAGGTTCAATGATTTGAGTTGACTGAAGATGACCAAATATTTTAGAAAGGAAAGGTTTGTGTCTCTGGCATGTCAGACATTCTTTACAATGCTTCCAGAAGTCAGACCTTATGCTTGGCCAAAAAGCTACTTCCAGGAGTCTGAGGAGGGTTTTAAGTCTTCCAAGATGACCGCCAAGTGGATTGTCATGAGCATAACACAAGAACTCTTTTTGCAAACAGGAAGGGATAATTAATTGAAGTTTATTAGCCATTTGTTTATCCGGCATACTTCGAAACAATAGACCATTTTCCAGAACATAGTGCATGCGTAAAGGGTCTTGATCCGGTTGAGACTTTGTCTCTGCAATCAGGTCCTTAATCTCTGGATCATTCTGTTGTGCTGCAGCAATGTTGGAAACATCAATAGGTAAGTTAGTCGTAAAAAATGTAGATTGTGGGGTTTTGATTACGGCAATCATGTCCGCTGTAGCATGTTCTGGTGTTCTAGATAGTACATAGGGAACGACATTGCATTGGGCTTTATGATATTTAACTTTAAATTCATATCATTGTAACCGAATGGTCCAACTTGTCAGTCTTGATGACGGTTTAGGATGTTGGAAAACCCATGTTAGGGCTGCATGATCCGTAACAACCTCAAATGGCCTCCCTTCGAGATACGGTCTCCATTTTTCAACAGCCCACACTACCGCCAAACACTCTTTTTCTGACACAAAATATGCCTTCTCTTCCCCTCGTAATAATCTTGATGCATAAGCAACGACCCGCTCTCCTTCCTCTATTTCTTGAGTCAACACCCCACCCAGTCCAATCTCTCTTGCATCTGTCTGTACTCTAAATAGCCTGTTGAAATCAGGTGGCATTAACACGGGTGCTTGAGTTAAACTTTGTTTGATGGTATCATATGAATCTTGGCACTATTCGGTCCAGGTCCATGTGGCTTTCTTCTGCTTCAAGGCATGCAAGGGAGTTGCCTTTTCTGATAAATTAGGAATGAACCGGTGATACAAGCCTGCCAACCCTAAAAACCGCTGAATGTCTTTTAGTGACTGAGGGGTGGAGAATGCATTAATTGCTGCCACCTTGGCTGGATCAGTCTTGACTCCCTTTGTGGATTCAATGTGACCCAGAAAAGCAATGGTATGTTGCATGAAATTACACTTAGCCACAGACTGAGTGTGAGCCCTGCATCATGTAAGCATTGTAACACCTGGTTGATATGTTGAAGGTATTCTTCCTCGTTTCTTTAGTATACAATTATGTCATCAATGTATATTAGACAGCACTTTCCTTTTACCCTCTTCAGGACATGCTCCATTAACCTTTGGAATGTAGCTGCTGCATTTTTCAGGCCAAACGGAAGGCGTTGGAATTCAAATAGCCCTGCAGACGTCACAGAAGCAGTTTTTTGTACGCTATCAGCTTCCATTTCTATCTGCCAGTATCCACTCTTAAGATCTAATGTGGAGAATATGGCAGCTCCATGTAGCGACTCCAAGATTTCTTGAATCTGAGGCATTGGGTATGCATCCAGATGAGTTTTAGCATTAAGGTTACGATAGTCAATGCATAATCTCAAGCTCCCATCCTTTTTTGGTACAACTACCACTGGAGAAACTGGTGGTTGTATAATTTCCTTGTGTAAGAATTCCTGGATCTCAGCATCTATGAATTGTTGTTTATCTATGGCCAGTCTATATGCCTTCTTCCTCACTGGAACTTCATCAGTAGTTGTGATGCGGTGTTTTACCTCGTTAGTGCATCCAATGTCTTGTGAGCATACGGTGGGCCAGTTGGATAAAAGAGCTTCCAACTCCTTCTTGTATGGCTGAGTAGTTTCAGCTTTCCATGCAACCTGTTGAATGGAGCGTAGGACTGTTTCTGAAGTTGATTACAGTTGAGAACAGCAAGATAGAAATGAACAGAGGATATGGAGTCCTGCCTCAGAAATGGAAACACATGATCAGTCAGGTCATTTGTGGCTGTAAGAATATACTAGGCCTTTTTCAAATCTAGCACAACTCCCGTCTTCATCAAAAAATCCATACCAAGGACAAATCTCTGTCCCTCAAAATGAATATTGTCAATGCCAGCCTTTGACCTTGGATTTCACACTGCCGCTGCACTTTTCCTACGGCTTCATGCCTCTGGCCATTGGCTAGCTTGAAAACTTGGTCTTCGCTTGGATCACAAGGTTCACCCTGACTCAATTGCTTCCACAGAGA
>NW_015506717.1:24077-28400 GCF_001515645.1 Sinocyclocheilus grahami
AAACCCTCCAATGTGGCTGAATTACAACAATTCTGCATAGATGAGTGGACCAAAATTCCTCCACAGCGCTGTAACAGACTCATTGCAAGTTATCGCAAACGCTTGATTGCAGTTGTTGCTGCTAAGGGTGGCCCAACCAGTTATTAGGTTTAGGGGCAAACACTTTTTCACACAGGGCCATGTAGTTTTGGATTTTGTTTTCCCTTAATAATAAAAACCTTCATTTAAAAACTGCATGTTGTGTTCACTTGTGTTATCTTTTACTAATATTTAAATTAGTTTGATGATCTGAAACATTAAAGTGTGACAAACATGCAAAAAAATAAGAAATCAGGAAGGGGGCCAACACTTTTTCACACCACTGTATATGCATATGCAGTGACTCACCTGCGGGTCCCAGCCTTTTCACCACCTCAACAGCTGAACTGCCTTTCTCTTTATTCAGTACGGACACCACAGAGTCAGCGGGATGCGACACCACAGCACAGAACACTCCAGCTGAGGACAGACATACAACACAGCTTAGAAGTATCTACATCATTCGATGCAAACTTGAGCCGGCACTCTTTACAGAGACATATCATGCTAAAAGGTACGTCACGTTTGGAGCACTCACTGCGTGGTTTTGGTACTATGTACTTGTACAGCGTCTCCACGGTTCGCTCGAAACAGGCAAACTTCATCATGGTGTAGGGGATCTGCCTCAGCCACAAGGGATAAAGACCTTTATAGAACCTGCACAGACAATAACACCCACAATCAGGACTCCAGCATGTTTTTCCACTAAAGAACCTTTAGGTTCTTCATGGAACTACTGATGTCGCTTAAAATGCCTTTATTTTTAAGAGTATAATGCAGTCAACGACTGACAAACATTTTGTACAGTTTGGTCAGCCTTAGCCCTCTAGATGTCTTTTTTGAGCAAAAAAAAAAAAAAAAAGACTCTACACAAACACACAGTATACAGTTCAACCTGAAAAAGACAAGGGTCATATTAAGGGCAAATAAAAGCGACAGAGGGCTCCTAAACATCTCAGAAAGACCATCGTAAAGGTGCCATTTTAAAAGAATCACTTCTACATTTTAAGAAACCTAGTATGTGCACACTCTATTATAATCTTAAAAATAAAGGTTTGGCGTTGGCATCTATGCTTACAAGAACCTTTAACATCCAAAAGGTCCTTTAGAGTGTAAAAAGGTTCTTTGGAGTATTAAAATGCTCCTTCTTACTAAGAAGAAAAAAAAGATTTATTTAGGAACTGTTTACTGAAATGTTCTTTTGGGAACCCAAAATGTTTCTCCACTGCGAAAACCGACTTTTTGAATCTTTATTTTTAAGAGTGTGCTTAAGGTGCACAGTTTGAAACCAAAGCAAACTTCGAGCATTTCTTTTCACACAAATTGATTTTCCCCACCAATATTCAATTGAAAAGGGACATGTTTTAATCATCATACACCACAAAAGAAAGGCAATTAGCCGCATTGTACCCTTAAGGTCTCACACAAGCAATTCAGGAACAAGCATTTCCGCCTCCAAAGTTCAAGGCCTGAGGCGAGTCTTATTTGTTTATTTGTTTGTTTAATTATGGAATTCAGGGACACATTTTCCTCTGCAACATACGATGGGCCTGACCTTCAAGCTCAATCAAACCTTCAAGCGGCGTTGCGTTTTTCTCTTTGGCTCTCCTGCCTGGCGCAGCGGTGAGTTATCTGGCTGAACGGGAGCTGTCCGTGGTGCTGACAGACTGCTACCTGTGTGGGGGGTCTTCATCTCGGCTACATTAGCCCATATGGCCTGAGTTAGCTTCTATTGAAGCCGTGGCCTAATTACGAGGAAGCGGGAGAATGTTTGCGAATGACGATTGGGCCTCGGCGTTTGTGCCTCATCCAGCCCCCGCAGTGACTCGCACCTGTTCCCGTCTTTAAAACCTCTCTTTCAGTTTAGCTTTTGGCCAACGCCACCAAATGACCTATCCAGGGGGCAATAACGCTTTTTCTGTTTTGCCTGTCGTCAAGCCACGGTGTCAGCATCCAGTGGAACAGACGCAACTGTACCTCGGGCAGCAGACAGAGGGGTTTGTGCACACAGCTGCTCGGGTTTATGGCTTTTAAATGTACAAAACGCAAAGGAGCCATTATATTTACTCGCTGGCACATTGTAAGGCAGATACATCTGAAAAAGAGAGGTAAATACTGGCATATTCTGCACAGTGTTGTTAAGTAACAAACTAAAAGTAGCAATGCAACCAACCTTTTTTTCAATAGCATGGCATTCAAAACAGTCTAGCGTATTCCAACCAAACATTTTCAAACTTTTTCTGTGATCATGCAGTTTTGCAGCCAATCAAACGCTCTCTTAGAATGCATCTCTCATTTATATCTTTGGGAAATTAGATTCATTTTAGCGAATAGGTTAATTCAAATAGCTCATGTAAATTAATCAGTTTAAAAAATGATTTTAGTCCCTTTTAGGCTCTTTTTTGTAACAAAATATTTAGTTAACGTTCATGTATTTTCTATTATCAAAACAGAAAATACTGTAAAAATGTATAATAATAATAACAATAATAGTTGTTGTTGTTGTTGTTGTTGTTATTTATTATTTATTAATTTAAAACAAAACAAACCCAATTAATCATGCCCCATTCATACGCTAGGCAAATTTTAAAATTTTAAAATTGTATTTACTTATTTATTTTTATTTTATCATCAGAGCCATGGATATGACTGGAGCCTGAAGTACACTCTTAAAAATATAGGTGCTTCACGATGCCATAGAAGAACCTTTTTGTCTAAATGGTTCCATAACGAACCTTTAACATTTGAAGAACCTTTCTGTTTCACAAAAGGTTATTTGGGGCGAAAGAAGGTTCTTCAGATTATAAAAAGGTGAGAAAGAGATGGTTCTTTAAAGAACCTTTGACTGAATGGTTCTTCTATGGCATCGCTGTGAAGAGCCTTTGGAAGCACCTTTATTTTTAAGAGTGTATCTCCTTCATGTAGACAAACTTGATTATAAAAAGGATTGCTGTGGACTGTGGGTCAGTGACTGGTTTTTGGTCAATAATATGGAAATAAAACAGCATTTTATAGTAAAGAATATTCCTGCAGCTCAATCAGGGTTTCGATTCCCATTGAATGCATTGACTAATGTATAGTTTAAGTTCAGTTTTATTTCTAGAGCACATTTAAGCACGAAACAAGGCCGACCAAAGTGCTGCACAACATACAATAATATATAACAAGGAGAAGATCAGTAAACAAATAGAAACAATTCAAAATCCATACAACAGCAAAAGCAGATTAAAACAATTCAAAGGCACATATTACTACACGTTAAAAGCCAGAGAGAAAAGTTGTGTTTTTAGATATGACTTGAACTCAGATAAAGTGGAAACCATTCTGATGTGAACAGGTAAGTTGTTCCAGAGGGTGGTACCAGCCACTTCAAAGGCTCTAGAACCTCTGGTTTTTAAGCGGGTTCTAGGGGTCTGAAGGAGAAATTTGCCCTCTGATCTTAGTCCCCTCTTCGAGGAGTAGGGGCGGAGTAAATCAGATAAATAAGTTGGAGTTTGATTGTTAAGTGATTTATAGACAAGTAGCAATATTTTGAACTCAATTCGATAGTGAACTGGCAGCCAATGCAATGATCGCAACTAACATATGATTATTGTAAATTGAAATGCTTACAAATGTCAGTAAACTTTAATTTTAAAATGATTTGTTGGTCTTTGTTTGTTGTTTAGACCTCTATTTACACATCTTAACAAATAATTTATGAATTATTTGTTCATGTTTTTGCATTACACTATAACCACTGCTCTGACATGCAAAGGTTTAGGCTATACATCTATTTTAGGGAGGGTTCAATGTTTGTTCAACCAGACTTTATAAACAAGTTTTCACCTTCAAGCAAAAGAAAAACTTAAAAACATATATTATTTTGAATGAGAGTAACACCTGATTGAATGGCTTACAAATCAGAAATGGGAAATATCACAAGACATAACCACAAAAGGGGAAAAAAACAGTAATTTGTATCTGAAAGATGTTGATGTGGAAGAGAAGTGTCTGTAGTCCATATAGTCGTAGTCCAAAGAAGTGTAGGCCGAAACCACATCCAAAAATCCACAACCATGAAGGCATGCAAAAAAAGAAACTATACTTAGTAATTCTGGCTGGACCTTTCCACTTACTAGACAATTTGGCCATGAACCCTTAGTCTACTCTGGACAATGGATGAGCCCGTACCCAGACCATATCTCCCACCTGATACTGGGTTTGCTTGCGATTTACTGTTATAATAACGTTGCTATTTAGCCT
>NW_015506717.1:29645-30337 GCF_001515645.1 Sinocyclocheilus grahami
GGGTGCTTGAGTTAAACTTTGTTTGATGGTATCATATGAATCTTGGCACTATTCGGTCCAGGTCCATGTGGCTTTCTTCTGCTTCAAGGCATGCAAGGGAGTTGCCTTTTCTGATAAATTAGGAATGAACCGGTGATACAAGCCTGCCAACCCTAAAAACCGCTGAATGTCTTTTAGTGACTGAGGGGTGGAGAATGCATTAATTGCTGCCACCTTGGCTGGATCAGTCTTGACTCCCTTTGTGGATTCAATGTGACCCAGAAAAGCAATGGTATGTTGCATGAAATTACACTTAGCCACAGACTGAGTGTGAGCCCTGCATCATGTAAGCATTGTAACACCTGGTTGATATGTTGAAGGTATTCTTCCTCGTTTCTTTAGTATACAATTATGTCATCAATGTATATTAGACAGCACTTTCCTTTTACCCTCTTCAGGACATGCTCCATTAACCTTTGGAATGTAGCTGCTGCATTTTTCAGGCCAAACGGAAGGCGTTGGAATTCAAATAGCCCTGCAGACGTCACAGAAGCAGTTTTTTGTACGCTATCAGCTTCCATTTCTATCTGCCAGTATCCACTCTTAAGATCTAATGTGGAGAATATGGCAGCTCCATGTAGCGACTCCAAGATTTCTTGAATCTGAGGCATTGGGTATGCATCCAGATGAGTTTTAGCATTAAGGTTACGATA
>NW_015506717.1:31495-32550 GCF_001515645.1 Sinocyclocheilus grahami
CCTTGGCAGTCCCCTTCAGCACCGATGTAAGGGCAGCCATTATCTCACCATCATTAAGTGGGCGCACAGCAAAATATTCTTCACAGCATTCTATGAAGACAATGGGATCTTTGTCTTGTTCATCCCCAAAACATGGGAAATCTAACTTGACTGGAGGATTATATGCTGAACTTGAGATTCCTGACCAAGTTATTTGGTGTTGTGGTACATAAGTTTGATCCTGAGATTTCTAAATGACAGCACTGGATCTGGAAGAAATGGCAGTAGACATGGGCGGAACCAGAGCCTTCAACTTGCTTTCAATCTGCACATCTAGTCTTTTCAGGCAGTCTATCATTAATTGGCCCATGTCTTGCACAGACACTTCTATTTTTTTCTCAACTCGTTCACATTCGCATCTTAAAGCAGGCAATTTTCCACAGTCTGGCATCTAATCTGAAATTCATTGCGTGCGATATATTCACCCAGCTTTTCAACAGTCTTTAACTTGACCTTCTAGTGTATTCACACGTTCAATCAAAACTTGCAATAGCCTCTGATATTTCAAGAGGTGTCTCTTGTTCCACAGGTGGTGGAGGTGGAAAATTGAAATCACTAAGATTCTCCTCTTCACGAGCTTCATGATCTTCATTGGAATCTATGTACAAATCACTGAAAGTTGTAATTAATTCTCTGAGAGGTTCTCTGTGGGTGGTGAAAGCATCAGAAGAGAAGTCCACCCTGGGCACATACCCATCCTCATCCAAAGCATCCTGACCTGAAGAGAAATCTAAAATGAACAAACACTTCAAGTCCCTGTTCGGGTGCCACTCTATAACCACCGCTCTGACATGCAAAAGTTTAGGCTATACATCTATTTTAGGGAGGGTTCAATGTTTGTTTAACCAGACTTTATAAACTAGTTTTCACCTTCAAGCTAAAGAAAAACAACCAAACAGGAAAATCAAAAAGGTTTAAAGACATATATTATTTTGAATGAGAGTAACACCAGATTGAATGGCTTACAAATCAGAAATGGAAAATATCACAAGACATAACCACAAAAGGGAAAAAAA
>NW_015506717.1:33738-34629 GCF_001515645.1 Sinocyclocheilus grahami
AAAAAAAAAGTGAAACCAACAGAGATGACCAATATATTTTCTTAATTTCTACCTAGCTATCTAGCAGGCCACCATGTTGGAGTGATGTAGTTGTCTACATAACAGGGTTGGTTGGCTCAGCTGAAAATAGACAGAGCAACTCCTGCCTTTAAAAGTGGTCATGAAATGGAGATTAAAATTGTTCATGTACAGACTTTCCTAGTTGCAAAGTGGTTTACCATTTACATTGTGATTATTTTATGTAAAGAGAGTGATCAAAGATTGCTGTAGCAGTCAAGATCAGCGAGTGTATCAGTGATTTGATTCCTGCATTTTCACCAAAACTCCCTTTATAATCAATGACACAGTTTACACTGCTCAACAAGTCTCTTATTTACATTGTGTTTCTACTGTTAGTTATGATGAAAGTATTTGTAAGATTGCAGAAATCATGTTGCAATATGGAGATCATTGTGTCATGTGCTCAGTAGACAACTGTGTTCGGCTACAGTGCAGCACTGCAAAAAAGTTTTTGAGAGTTCGACATGAAATGCTCATTTCATAATGCAAAGATGATTTCATTTACACTGAAGTCTCACAGCAGACTTAAATTCAGGTTAGAAAATGATCATTTATATCTCAATTACAATGTTTTTGTTGGGGGAAAAAATAAACTTAAAATTGCACCTCAGGAAAAATAATACAATAATTAAAACTGCATTTTATGACCCCTTAACTTGTTTCCCCACAAAGAAAATCCCATAAACCTACTCTTTGAGAGGGCTCTAGGAAACAAGCAGAGCCTTTATATTTAATTTAATAATTTGATATACAGTAGTCAACATTTGAAGTGGATCAACACCTTTCATCAAAGTTGTCCTAAAACCAAAACGATACCCGTTCTTGTCTTAG
>NW_015506717.1:37468-37939 GCF_001515645.1 Sinocyclocheilus grahami
TGGGTAAATAATGTCAATAGGATCTGGAATGCTACGGAACTGAATAGCTCTTTCCAAGGGACCTTTTGAGCTTTCTTCAGGAGTATATCCAGTACTTTTTGCCAAGCTGTATTAATAGCAAATCTGAACTCTGCGAGCCATCGTTCCCATTGTCGATGTTGATCAGCAACATAAGATGCCATCATAGTCTTTAATGTTCTGTTGATGCACCCTGTCAAGTTTGTCTGGGGGTGATAGGCAGTTGTGAGTTTCTATACTACTCCCCACTGCTTACAAATAAGGTTGAGTAGATTGGACGTGAACTGAGCCCCTCGATCTGAAACAAGGAAAGCAGGGGTCCCCCATCTAGTAAAGATTTCTTCAACCAAGATCCTAGAAATTTGAGGTGCTTTAGCTTGTCTTAATGGGAACAATTCCACCCACTTTCAGCAATAATCAACAATGACCAATAAATGTTCATTTTGCTTGGCG
>NW_015506717.1:37949-38633 GCF_001515645.1 Sinocyclocheilus grahami
AAGGTTTGTGTCTCTGGCATGTCAGACATTCTTTACAATGCTTCCAGAAGTCAGACCTTATGCTTGGCCAAAAAGCTACTTCCAGGAGTCTGAGGAGGGTTTTAAGTCTTCCAAGATGACCGCCAAGTGGATTGTCATGAGCATAACACAAGAACTCTTTTTGCAAACAGGAAGGGATAATTAATTGAAGTTTATTAGCCATTTGTTTATCCGGCATACTTCGAAACAATAGACCATTTTCCAGAACATAGTGCATGCGTAAAGGGTCTTGATCCGGTTGAGACTTTGTCTCTGCAATCAGGTCCTTAATCTCTGGATCATTCTGTTGTGCTGCAGCAATGTTGGAAACATCAATAGGTAAGTTAGTCGTAAAAAATGTAGATTGTGGGGTTTTGATTACGGCAATCATGTCCGCTGTAGCATGTTCTGGTGTTCTAGATAGTACATAGGGAACGACATTGCATTGGGCTTTATGATATTTAACTTTAAATTCATATCCTTGTAACCGAATGGTCCAACTTGTCAGTCTTGATGACGGTTTAGGATGTTGGAAAACCCATGTTAGGGCTGCATGATCCGTAACAACCTCAAATGGCCTCCCTTCGAGATACGGTCTCCATTTTTCAACAGCCCACACTACCGCCAAACACTCTTTTTCTGACACAAAATATGCCTTCTCTTCCC
>NW_015506717.1:39793-40549 GCF_001515645.1 Sinocyclocheilus grahami
AACAGAGGATATGGAGTCCTGCCTCAGAAATGGAAACACATGATCAGTCAGGTCATTTGTGGCTGTAAGAATATACTAGGCCTTTTTCAAATCTAGCACAACTCCCGTCTTCATCAAAAAATCCATACCAAGGACAAATCTCTGTCCCTCAAAATGAATATTGTCAATGCCAGCCTTTGACCTTGGATTTCACACTGCCGCTGCACTTTTCCTACGGCTTCATGCCTCTGGCCATTGGCTAGCTTGAAAACTTGGTCTTCGCTTGGATCACAAGGTTCACCCTGACTCAATTGCTTCCACAGAGAGTCACGCATGAGCGCCAAAGTGCTTCCAGTATCCACCATTGCAGAACAGAATATACTACGCAGTATGATCGGGATGTTGACTGTGTTGACTGTGGTTTGCTCGGCTTTTAACACTGGCTGCACAACTCTTGTGTTTGCTGGCACATGCTTTGCTTGGAGCTCATGGGCATTGAGCGATTTCTTCCTTTGCTCAACTGCATTCCCTTGACTCCAATACCTCTTTGCTTCATCAAAGTCTCGCTCAATTTGAGTGCCTATTCTGACCAGCTCACTTACATTGCCGACTGTACCTCATAACAAACTTGCTAATCGAGGGTTGCAGTATCTAAGAATGGCCAGTACTATATATTTTTAAGACATCTCCCATTTCCATCTTAGACAGAGTGCACGATAATGGAATGCAAAGTCTCTCATGCTTTCCCTTACCCCTTGCTTTTTCTCCAACAGTTTA
>NW_015506717.1:41704-46843 GCF_001515645.1 Sinocyclocheilus grahami
AGAAATGGAAAATATCACAAGACATAACCACAAAAGGGAAAAAAACAGTAATTCTTATCTGAAAGATGTTGATGTGGAAGAGAAGTGTTTATAGTCCATATAGTCATAGTCCAAAGAAGTGTAGGCCGAAACCACATCCAAAAATCCACAACCACGAAGGCATGCAAAAAAAAAAACACTACACAGTTCACGCTGTTTCTTCAAAAAAAAAAAAGAATACAAATATATATAATCCTTGTGAAATGCCATCCATAAATCGGAATTCACACTGGCAGATGCTTTTGCAGCTCCTATATGCCATGGCCTTCATTCAACATGAGTAAAAACACTGAAGGCTCCATGTTGCATATCATTAAACAGGATATTCCTTGAATCATAAATAAACAGGGGAAAACAAATAATTTTTTTAAAGAAAATACTTGTTTATTTATCAAAACAATATAATATAAACAGATTGAAGCGTGTTCCCTTATAATAATCAAACTGACCTCTGTACACTGTTGACCATTTAGCCAACAATTAAGCCTACCCAAACCACCAAACCTGTCCCTGATCTTACCCGTATCACACCTCAATAGCAGCAGAAGTGTTGTGCATTAACACAAGTTTTTAATCATTTTAACATCTGTTAAAATCATTTGTAGATTTTCAATAAGTGCTTGATCATATGGAATTGAAAGTTTAATGACATTTGTAAGTATTTTAACTTGCATGAAATAATGATTTGTTTGAATATTATCTAATGTTTAATAAGTGTTTTTGCAAACAACAAGCACATTATCTCATGTTTCTAACTCTTTGAACATATATTAACTAATGATCCATTAAGCATTATATAAAGTTTGTTAGTGATTTATTAATGAAAGTTATTATAAAGTGTTACCGATTTTGGTCCATAGTCACAACTCCCTCAAAAAGATGGAAAATATAATTGCACTCATGAATATTTATTTAGATATAGATACATGTATATAGATTCATTGTACTTTAAATAACTGCAAAACAACCTGTCATAATCCAATCTCCAACTGCAAAAATAGATAAATAAAATAGTCAAGATGCTAGATAGGGCATACTTAAATCTTACAATTAAAGGCTAAATTTATCTCTCAAATCACTTCATCCTATAATATATTTCGTATGGCACACAAATACAAAACTCACTTTTACTATATTAATATTTAGTTTGTATACGTGTTGCATATATGATATATTTTCTCCAGACACTAAAATTAGACTTTCCAATCATACCAATTCTTCTTCCCAACTTAGAAATGATTTTACTTTACCTCAACTGCTTCAACTACTTTGCCTCAAACTATTTCACTTTTACCTAAAATCTGTTTATTAAAAGAAAAAAAAAGTGAAACCAACAGAGATGACCAATATATTTTCTTAATTTCTACCTAGCTATCTAGCAGGCCACCATGTTGGAGTGATGTAGTTGTCTACATAACAGGGTTGGTTGGCTCAGCTGAAAATAGACAGAGCAACTCCTGCCTTTAAAAGTGGTCATGAAATGGAGATTAAAATTGTTCATGTACAGACTTTCCTAGTTGCAAAGTGGTTTACCATTTACATTGTGATTATTTTATGTAAAGAGAGTGATCAAAGATTGCTGTAGCAGTCAAGATCAGCGAGTGTATCAGTGATTTGATTCCTGCATTTTCACCAAAACTCCCTTTATAATCAATGACACAGTTTACACTGCTCAACAAGTCTCTTATTTACATTGTGTTTCTACTGTTAGTTATGATGAAAGTATTTGTAAGATTGCAGAAATCATGTTGCAATATGGAGATCATTGTGTCATGTGCTCAGTAGACAACTGTGTTCGGCTACAGTGCAGCACTGCAAAAAAGTTTTTGAGAGTTCGACATGAAATGCTCATTTCATAATGCAAAGATGATTTCATTTACACTGAAGTCTCACAGCAGACTTAAATTCAGGTTAGAAAATGATCATTTATATCTCAATTACAATGTTTTTGTTGGGGGAAAAAATAAACTTAAAATTGCACCTCAGGAAAAATAATACAATAATTAAAACTGCATTTTATGACCCCTTAACTTGTTTCCCCACAAAGAAAATCCCATAAACCTACTCTTTGAGAGGGCTCTAGGAAACAAGCAGAGCCTTTATATTTAATTTAATAATTTGATATACAGTAGTCAACATTTGAAGTGGATCAAAAAAGTTCATCAAAGTTGTCCTAAGACAAGAACGGGTATCGTTTTGGTTTTAGGACAACTTTGATGAAAGGTGTTGATCCACTTCAAATGTTGACTACTGTATATCAAATTATTAAATTAAATATAAAGGCTCTGCTTGTTTCCTAGAGCCCTCTCAAAGAGTAGGTTTATGGGATTTTCTTTGTGGGGAAACAAGTTAAGGGGTCATAAAATGCAGTTTTAATTATTGTATTATTTTTCCTGAGGTGCAATTTTAAGTTTATTTTTTCCCCCAACAAAAACATTGTAATTGAGATATAAATGATCATTTTCTAACCTGAATTTAAGTCTGCTGTGAGACTTCAGTGTAAATGAAATCATCTTTGCATTATGAAATGAGCATTTCATGTCGAACTCTCAAAAACTTTTTTGCAGTGCTGCACTGTAGCCGAACACAGTTGTCTACTGAGCACATGACACAATGATCTCCATATTGCAACATGATTTCTGCAATCTTACAAATACTTTCATCATAACTAACAGTAAAAACACAATGTAAATAAGAGACTTGTTGAGCAGTGTAAACTGTGTCATTGATTATAAAGGGAGTTTTGGTGAAAATGCAGGAATCAAATCACTGATACACTCGCTGATCTTGACTGCTACAGCAATCTTTGATCACTCTCTTTACATAAAATAATCACAATGTAAATGGTAAACCACTTTGCAACTAGGAAAGTCTGTACATGAACAATTTTAATCTCCATTTCATGACCACTTTTAAAGGCAGGAGTTGCTCTGTCTATTTTCAGCTGAGCCAACCAACCCTGTTATGTAGACAACTACATCACTCCAACATGGTGGCCTGCTAGATAGCTAGGTAGAAATTAAGAAAATATATTGGTCATCTCTGTTGGTTTCACTTTTTTTTTTTCTTTTAATAAACAGATTTTAGGTAAAAGTGAAATAGTTTGAGGCAAAGTAGTTGAAGCATTTGAGGTAAAGTAAAATCATTTCTAAGTTGGGAAGAAGAATTGGTATGATTGGAAAGTCTCATTTTAGTGTCTGGAGAAAATATATCATATATGCAACACGTATACAAACTAAATATTAATATAGTAAAAGTGAGTTTTGTATTTGTGTGCCATACGAAATATATTATAGGATGAAGTGATTTGAGAGATAAATTTAGCATTTAATTGTAAGATTTAAGTATGCCCTATCTAGCATCTTGACTATTTTATTTATCTATTTTTGCAGTTGGAGATTGGATTATGACAGGTTGTTTTGCAGTTATTTAAAGTACAATGAATCTATATACATGTATCTATATCTAAATAAATATTCATGAGTGCAATTATATTTTCCATCTTTTTGAGGGAGTTGTGACTATGGACCAAAATCGGTAACACTTTATAATAACTTTCATTAATAAATCACTAACAAACTTTATATAATGCTTAATGGATCATTAGTTAATATATGTTCAAAGAGTTAGAAACATGAGATAATGTGCTTGTTGTTTGCAAAAACACTTATTAAACATTAGATAATATTCAAACAAATCATTATTTCATGCAAGTTAAAATACTTACAAATGTCATTAAACTTTCAATTCCATATGATCAAGCACTTATTGAAAATCTACAAATGATTTTAACAGATGTTAAAATGATTAAAAACTTGTGTTAATGCACAACACTTCTGCTGCTATTGAGGTGTGATACGGGAAAGATCAGGGACAGGTTTGGTGGTTTGGGTAGGCTTATTCGGGAGTGGTGACTTTCCACGTATTCCCAACTTCTGAGCCTGCTCGCCTGAAGTTATGGTTGATTGCTCTTCGGCTGGATATCAACACACCCATTAACGTAAACTACACCAGAGAGCGTACACACCTCACCCACCGGATGCCATGCGCACGCTCAAAGCAGTTGGACATAGTGGTGTATTAGAGGTCAAATATGATATAAATACTGTTCAGTTTCTCGCTCAAACCGATCGTTTCGTGTCTTAGGACATCAATGTGTCGTCACGAGCCGCAGGGTTTAATTGGATTTGTCTGTGCATGTTTTTTTTACTCTCATAGATTTTGTTACCATTTCCATGCATTATACGACTGATAGACTGCAACGGCTGGAGTTAAAAATCTCAGTTTGTGTTCTACTGAAGAAGCAAAGTCACCTACATCTTGGATGCCCTGGGGGTAAGCAGATAAACATCAAAAACATTTTTGGGTGAACTATCCCTTTAAGCAGCAATAAACAACTTTCTGTTGTAAATGAGTTACAATATGAAATTAATTATTGATTAATTAGCAGAATTTATGGTCCCACTGTATTTATTTATTTCAAGTACAATGTAAAACATGTATATAGTAGTCAACATTTGAAGTGGATCAAAAAAGTTAATCAAAGTTGTCCTAAGACAAGAACGGGTATTGTTTTGGTTTTAGGACAACTTTGATGAAAGGTGTTGATCCACTTCAAATGTTGACTACTGAATATCAAATTATTAAATTAAATATAAAGGCTCTGCTTGTTTCCTACAGCCCTCTCAGAGAGTAGGTTTATGGGATTTTCTTTTTTGGGTGAACTATCCCTTTAAGACAAGAAGTGTTCCCATTTACATGCATGTATGAGGTGTACACTTTACTCCTTTACTTTACTATTTTTGTTCTCCGTTGTTTTTGGCTTGAAATAAAACATGTTTATTTCTGTGATTTAATATTTGTTCTTTAACACCGTTAACAGTATCCTTTTTACCTTTGGGTAATGTTTCAATATATGATCATACTATCCCTGCAACACTCTTTCACATTTTGTGGTGCTGGTGGGCAGTGCACAGTAATGATAGCCAAATGCGTTTGGGCAATTACATTAGCATACTGTAGCTAGTTCAGAATGTGATCTGACTAAGGCTGGTGAAGAGCAGTAATAGTAGTTCCAGCCATAACTTTCATAAGTTTTCA
>NW_015506717.1:47512-49270 GCF_001515645.1 Sinocyclocheilus grahami
TTAAAACTGCAGCATTGTAATGAAGGTGATTGATTGTGGGTTTTTATTTTTTATTTTTTACACATTTTTGATTTAATATTTTGAATTTGTGACTTTATAAGCTTTTCCGCATATACTGGCCCTGATAATCATAGCATATACTTACTGCTTTGTCCATTTCTGCAAATCTGTTTTTGTGAATGAATGACTTGGGGTTAAGGATAGAAGGGATACAGCAAAAACTACTGGGCATGTGCACATCAATATAGCGTAATTTTTCTCACACTGTATGACAATAATAACTATTTTTGCATTATTGTAAGGGGTAGGTTTAGGGTTGGGGTAGGTGAAGATATTAATGAAACGCAATCAATTTCAATTTATTCAATTGTTTGTTAGCTTCCGGTTTTTGCTGTATCCCTTCTAGCCACAACCATGACTTGGGGTGCTCCCTGGTTTTTGTGGTGCACTGTGGGATTGTTCAGTGAGTGAACATTCCAGTGCACTGGAAGAATTTTGTGATTGAGACCACCCTTAAAATGGCTGACTTCTTGATCAGCGCTCTGACTACTAATTGAGAGCTGATTGAGATGCACCCTTCCTCTATCTGTTGCTTTGGTCTTCATCAGCACCCCCGCTTGCACCACCTGCTGGCATGCTGACTAACAGCAGATGGAGATTATGCATTGGTTCTCTACTGCTATTCCTGCAGTTCCCTGATGTGCAATGTTGAATGTTTTTATTTATTAACTTTTTTCCCCCCCAGTTAGTGCAATTCAATTCAACATGCGTTTTTGCTTTAAACACATTTGTTATTATTTTACTTCTATACTACACTCACTACACCCACCACACCATTAGCATTACTCTTATCCGGGGCTTGAAAGGAGAGTTAATGTGTGGCAAAAACTTGACTTTATACCATCAAGTAACTGCATCTTGTAAAACCACTGTCAATGTTTACCCCGTGTTTTACCACATTGTCTATCTCTGCATATTTTGGCAAGTCTTTTGAATTTTAGCTTGCACACATGTAACCAAATCAGAATGTTTCCCATCTAACACAACACCCATGGTCCCTTACTGGTTAAACAGGCTCTGGCTCAGCCTGCTACAGTGGCCATGCCCCAAACTCTTACTGTAGGTTGAGCTAAAAAGAGATCTGATTGAACCACTCTAATTCAGGCACATCCAAACCTGCTTCTATAGGCACACTGTCCTGCAGTTTAAGTTTGGTTTGGTTCCAACTTCTGCCAAACCAGCTGCCTGGAAGTTTTTAATATGCCTAAAGACTTTGATTAGCAGAATTGAACATTCCTTCTCTAAATGATTTGATGGTTCCTGGGAGGCTTAATGTTTACAATTTTAGGGAGAATAAACCCATAAATGCCATACCAAAGTACTCAATGAACAAACTAAGAGAATGTATTAAGAGAATGTGTTTTGACATGTATACATGAATGAATGAATGAACGAACAAATCATACAAACTTCACCTTTAAACTATATATAATTAAACCTTTTTATGATAATGCAAGGTCAGTTCAGGTTCTAAAATGTCATGGGGTGAGACTCCTCAAAAACTTAATGATTTTTATGAATTCTTGATATTTGTAGAACATGCATGTTACCTTTAAAAGAACATGCAGATGACACACGACTCTCTCACTTGCACCAGATACCCGCAAATCGATTAGCACTTCATACTTGAATTTGTTACATTGAAACTTGAGTCTGCAACTGTGGTTGCCTCACCAAAAAGCTGTTTTAAACACAAAG
>NW_015506717.1:49280-51329 GCF_001515645.1 Sinocyclocheilus grahami
ACTCGTATAAAAACGTGCAAGTAAAACATGACCAGGAAGGTCCACCCCTAAACAGAACCATAAGTGGGGGCTTTACAGATTATATGAATTCATACAAATGTACAGCCAAATACTTAAAAAAAAATTATCATGAGACGGTTTTGGCTGCTTCCCAATGCAAACGCTTATGCTGTCCTAAAAAGCTGTTGGTATGTAGCTCAAATCTTCTTTCTAGCTAACTTTTAGAGTCATACATTTAAAAATGCTGTGCCCTGACATGTATTCTACAAATGAAACACTCAATTGAGAGTGCCTCTGTTTCCATTCTGCATGGGGCTGTGGGCAATTATAACACAAAAAGAATACACTGATGCACACTTTAAAAATCTACTAGAAATAATATGCATTTGGGGCACCCTATGTGTTAATTTTATACCATTTTCAATGTACTATGATTTGGGACATCTTCATTTAGGACAGATAGTATGTGATTTGGGATGCAGCCATATACAAGTAAACATGCACTCTAGCTTACTACTCTGTTGCTCATGTACAGAGTGTGAAGGCCTAAATTGAGCATGACAGGCTGTTGTAACAAGCTTCAGAATGGATGAAGGATGAAGAATAGCTGTGTGAACTGGGCTGCAAGAATTCAGTGTTGACATTAAATGTTCAGGTGAACATTTAAAGAGTTGTGCATGTGCCATGCCCACTTGTTTTGGCTCTTAACCATTTCAGCAGCATGTCTCATGGATCTCCTTCCATGAGGAAGCAAAATTAATAGAGCTTCTTTATAAAGAAATATCCAGTATATAGTTGCTTTTACCATTTTGTATATATCTTGTATTGTGCTATCTTGGTTATGCGTTTATAATATTCCAATATTTGGATTTAAAGGATATATTTTATGTCATGTTGTTTGATATTTGCAGATTGTGAAATACTAACTCGATTTGGGGAGGAGACATTTAATGAGGCTTTACAGCTCAAACATATCAGTTTCCTTTCTCTGTTTAAAAAAAGAAAAGATAAATAAAACATTCTGTAGAAACAAAGCACAAAGACTCAACTCGCAATTTAACGCAGAAGTGTATAACAAGCATAAAACTACATAATATACAAATATTGATTCATTAGATTTTACTTTTTAATAATCCTTTTCTATTTAAAGTCAAATTTAAGTATATTTAGTATCAACATTTCACTTTCACACAAACTGGTGAAAATGAGAGAAAACTCTTTGCTCGGCTTTTGCTGCTAATTATTTATTATACTTATTTTATATGAATTAAATGATGTACTTAATTTGACAATATTCTACTTATAAATTAATATAAATAAACTACACTAATAGTCAAAAGTTTGGACACTTTCTTATTCAATAGTTTTTCTTTATTTTTATTGTTTTCAACATTGTATGTTAATACTGAAGTCACTGAAATTATGTAGTCATTGTTTTATATTTTCAGTTCTTCAAATTACCCATCTTCTACTTTGATGACAGCTTTGCACACTCTTGGCATTCTCTCAGTCAAACCCTGGATCAAATCCTAAATTGGCAGAGAATGAATGAAATGCGGTAGATGAGGGTGACATCCAAAATGTGCACTGGTTGGGGATCCCTATGACGTGGGAAAAGCACTGCTCTAGAAGGTCAGGCTGGTACTTTTGCCCCCCCCCCCACACACACACACACAACGCCTCCCCCAACACTGATTCTCACATCCAAAAATATCCACTGTTAAAGGAATGTAACACTCCAAATATAATAAGGCCATGTATATAGCAAGTGTTGGGGTGAAGATGTGATTAATCTGAAATAACAAGATTGCTTACACTGTTTTCCTCTTCATTCTTTCTTCTTCTCTCCATGAGATGATAATGCTTCCCCAGCCTTCTAATAGCACTTCTGCAGTGATAGGCAGTAGCGTCGCTACAAGTAGTGACGCTACTAGCTTAATTACATTTCTCAGTAGCATGGTGGTAGCATCGCAGTTTTCTGAATCAAATAGCTTCTCAGTAGCGAAGCTCTTTTTTGATCAAGTAGCGTGGTAGAATCAACTCTCGTGA
>NW_015506717.1:51339-53254 GCF_001515645.1 Sinocyclocheilus grahami
AGACATGTATGAAGATGCCATGTACTAAGGGCTCAAATACATGATATACAAATCACATGCTCAGTAGACTCAAGCACTACATCTGTCAAAGCAAGCAAGTAACAAGAAAGTGGTATCTTTTACATCAAGAACAGCACACATAGCCTACTCACATTTCACAGACTCACACATTCACAACACATACAGTACACACATAGGTTGTCAACCCAATGTCATGAGAATTCATAAGTAATGTTAGCAGTTTTGTATATATTTGTTTGATCTGACTCGTATAAAAACGTGCAAGTAAAACATGACCAGGAAGGTCCACTCCTAAACAGAACCATAAGTGGGGGCTTTACAGATTATATGAATTCATACAAATGTACAGCCAAATACTTAAAAAAAAATAGCATGAGACGGTTTTGGCTGCTTCCCAATGCAAACGCTTATGCTGTCCTAAAAAGCTGTTGGTATGTAGCTCAAATCTTCTTTCTAGCTAACTTTTAGAGTCATACATTTAAAAATGCTGTGCCCTGACATGTATTCTACAAATGAAACACTCAGTTGAGAGTGCCTCTGTTTCCATTCTGCATGGGGCTGTGGGCAATTATAACACAAAAAGAATGCACTGATGCACACTAGAAATAATATGCATTTGGGGCACCCTATGTGTTAATTTTATACCATTTTCAATGTACTATGATTTGGGACATCTTCATTTAGGACAGATAGTATGTGATTTGGGATGCAGCCATATACAAGTAAACATGCACTCTAGCTTACTACTCTGTTGCTCATGTACAGAGTGTGAAGGCCTAAATTGAGCATGACAGGCTGTTGTAACAAGCTTCAGAATGGATGAAGGATGAAGAATAGCTGTGTGAACTGGGCTGCAAGAATTCAGTGTTGACATTAAATGTTCAGGTGAACATTTAAAGAGTTGTGCATGTGCCATGCCCACTTGTTTTGGCTCTTTTAACCATTTCAGCAGCATATCTCATGGATCTCCTTCCATGAGGAAGCAAAATTAATAGAGCTTCTTTATAAAGAAATATCCAGTATATAGTTGCTTTTACCATTTTGTATATATCTTGTATTGTGCTATCTTGGTTATGCGTTTATAATATTCCAATATTTGGATTTAAAGGATATATTTTATGTCATGTTGTTTGATATTTGCAGATTGTGAAATACTAACTCGATTTGGGGAGGAGACATTTAATTAGGCTTTACAGCTCAAACATATCAGTTTCCTTTCTCTGTTTAAAAAAAGAAAAGATAAATAAAACATTCTGTAGAAACAAAGCACAAAGACTCAACTCGCAATTTAACGCAGAAGTGTATAACAAGCATAAAACTACATAATATACAAATATTGATTCATTAGATTTAACTTTTTAATAATCCTTTTCTATTTAAAGTCAAATTTAAGTATATTTAGTATCAACATTTCACTTTCACACAAACTGGTGAAAATGAGAGAAAACTCTTTGCTCGGCTTTTGCTGCTAATTATTTATTATACTTATTTTATATGAATTAAATGATGTACTTAATTTGACAATATTCTACTTATAAATTAATATAAATAAACTACACTAACAGTCAAAAGATTGGACACTTTCTTATTCAATAGTTTTTCTTTATTTTTATTGTTTTCAACATTGTATGTTAATACTGAAGTCACTGAAATTATGTAGTCATTGTTTTATATTTTCAGTTCTTCAAATTACCCATCTTCTACTTTGATGACAGCTTTGCACACTCTTGGCATTCTCTCAGTCAAACCCTGGATCAAATCCTAAGTTGGCAGAGAATGAATGAAATGCGGTAGATGAGGGTGACATCCAAAATGTGCACTGGTTGGGGATCCCTATGACGTAGGAAAAGCACTGCTCTAGAAGGTCAGGCTGGTACTTTTGCCCCCCCCCCCC
>NW_015506717.1:53323-54106 GCF_001515645.1 Sinocyclocheilus grahami
AGTCAATAATCATGCAGATTTATGTTACAAACTTATAGAATTGTACAGTAAGAAAGTTATTTCCTTTAACCAGGAAATTAACGTTCTTAGAATTGACAAGACGGTTGACCCTGAGTGGTCAGCTAAATATCTACAGTGGATCTAAAATATGAATAGTTAATTATAACTAGTTATGGTTAATTATTCATATTTCCCCATGAGCTGATTCGCTACAGAAGGTAAATAAAAGAACTGTTGATTGAATAAGTACAGCGTTTTCTTTACTCAAGAAACTATTTATAAAGGCTAATGTTTTTTTTTTTGTATTTGAGGAGCAGAGAAGTGTGTCTTAGCATTTGTTGACAAGTCACAGTCAAATAGCTTGTGCGAAGTGCTGAATCTTTTATAATATGATACTTTGGCCAAATAACTGACAAAACTGAGCACCCACATAGTGACAGAAAACTGTATAACCTGCAAGTTCATGAAAACCTAAATGCGATGCATGCACTGCCTTTGATGTGGCGTTAATGACGGGGAAAAACATTCGCTGGTCAAAGCTTAGTATTTGAACTTGATTTTTGAAGTTATTTGTAGGCCTATACATCTACAGTGGTGTGAAAAAGTGTTGGCTCCCTTCCTGATTTCTTTTTTTTTGTGCATGGTTGTCACACTTTAATGTTTCAGATCATCAAACAAATGTAAATATTACACAAAGATAATGCAAGTAAATACAAAATGCAGTTTTTAAATGATGATTTCATTTATTAAGGGAAAAAAGCTGTCCAAACCTACGTGAAAAAT
>NW_015506717.1:55195-69689 GCF_001515645.1 Sinocyclocheilus grahami
ATTTAGGGGGCAATTACTTTTTCACATAGGGCCAGGCAGGTTTGGACAGCTTTTTTCCCTTAATAAAATAAATAATCAGTTAAAAACTGCATTTTGTATTTACTTGCATTATCTTTGTGTAATATTAAAATTAGTTTGATGATCTGAATCTTTTAAGTGTGACAAATATGCAAAAAATTTAAAAAACAGGAAGGGGGCCAACACTTTTTCACACCACTGTATATGATAACACTATACAATAAGATTTCATTAATGTTGGCTAATGTATTTACTAACATGAGCATACAATGAACAATACATTTATTACAGTATATATTCATCTTTGTTAATGTTAGTTAATGAAAATACAGTCGTTCATTTGTAGTTCATGTTAGTTCACAGTGCATTAATGTTAACAAGCACAACTTTTGATTTTAATAATGCATTAGTAAATGTTGAAATGAACATTAATAAATGCTGCAGAAGTATTGTTCATTCTTAGTTCATGTTAACTACACACTAAAAAACGCTGGGTTGTTTTTTCAACCAAAATGCTGGGTTGAGACCGCTGGGTAAGGACATTGGGTTGTTTTAACCCAATTTTGGGTTGAAAATTGGTCTTGATCAATAACCCAACAGGTTTAAAGATAAAAAATGTAAAATCATCATTCATTGTTTGTGTCCGGTAGTATCTTGAGATTTCATGGAAGGCGGAAATATTCTAAAAAGAGCTTATATTGAAAAATACGCGGACACGGATTTCGCCTCAGAAATAGTCTTAACTCTTTTACTGAACGGAAGAGGTGCTTTTAATATAACGTCAGTAAGTGTCTTATGTCATATTTACATAAGATTTTACAATATTTAAATTTTTTGAGGTGTTAAGAAAGGGTTAACACATTTACAAGTTAATTCGTTATCTTTTTTTCCGCAGTTAAATTGAATGTAGTTTCCTAAAGAAAACGGCGTTATGTAATAAAGACAAGCCTAATTTTTTTGAGGCTGATGAAGTGATAATTTTTAAAAGTAATGTTTTGCATGTTATATTTCAGACATGTTGAGCTTTGTGTCTTCATTGTGCCCGCGCCGGGAGTTAACGACCAGTGTTGGGGGTAACTCATTACAAGTAGGCCTAATGCGAGTTACATAATCAGATTACTTTTTTCAAGTAACTAGTAAAGTAGCGCATTACTTTTTTAATTTACAAGAAAATATCTTAGTTACTTTTTCCCATTTATTGACTGACAGCTCTCCTGTCCCCATATTGGGAGAAATCGGGAGTACAGAGGCGTTGTGTGCGCTGTGTGAACATGATGTTACTGTAGTTCTAGACTAAATGTGAATGTGCATTAATTCATCCCACTCACAAAAAAACAGATTTAGTATTCATCAAAATGAATTAAAACGGTGAAATGCAAACTCAGAATATGACGCAAACCTGCAATAATTAAATATGCTAAATAACGCAAATGTATCTAATCCCATTTTATTAACCAGTGTCTTTGCTGCTGACCTTTGATTATCCAGTTCAACCATACTAATAAGCAAAAATGACTTTAGATAAACTAACAATTGTGCTTTGTTTTTTTTATTGCTGAAGAGTGTTTCTTCTCCTGTGTTTTTCATTGCAGAACTCTAACCAACTTTGAAGTTAACGACACAGAAGCCTGCTTGTGTGAGGAGGCGATTTTTTCAGCTTCTTCAGAAGAGAGGGAAAGATGGTTTAAGGCAAGTAAAGTTCATAATTCCATCATGTTATCAATTTTATTTTTTTACTAAGAGTAAAAGAATGTTTGTTGTTTTTGTAGATGTTGAAAGCCAGAGACATAGGAGAGCATCATTCTTTTGAGATTGATGTGTAATTTTTAGAAAATAAATGTTTCTGTTGTCTCCTGCCTGTTTACCTCACATTTTGATGCAACAACAGTATGATTACGTGTTCATATTTTATGTAAACCATTGATGTCTGTGTTTTTCATAGCAGAACTCAAACCAACTTTGGAGTTGTCTGATTTGGAGAGTCATCATTCTTGGTCGTCCTTTCTTAAAGGAATAGTTCACACAAAAAATAATTTACTTGCCCTCATGTCATTCTAAACCTCCAGACATTCCAGACTTTTGTCAATCTTTAGAACACAAATGAAGATATTTTTAATTTTCTCTCATAATTTTTTGTTAATCCATTGAAAGTCTAGATAATCAGTATTTTCAAAAATACAGAGTTATTGTAGAAGTAATCCATGCCAATATTTATATATGAATAAATCTTAAATAATATCATAGCGAACATGTCTGTTCAGAAGAAAATACTGGTCTCCCAGACTTGCAATAGAGGACAAAAATGAAGAGAACATTAAATATATTTATCTGTGTTCCAAAAATTAGCAGAGTTTGTATGGGTTTGGAACAACACGGGGGTGAATAAATGATGACCATTTTAATTTTTTGGTGAACTAACCCTTTAAAGAGCAGCCCTACATGTATATGAAAATTTGTGATGTACTGTATGTGAATGTCATGTCTGTTTTAATGTTTCAGTAAAGAAGTAGCTTTCTGAAAGCAATATATTTATTTAAACAATATTACATGCCCTCACACTAGTGCTGCCACTACAGAGACATGAAACAACCACACAAATTGGTTGAAATGATAAAACATACTATTTACCTATCCTTACTGATGTGGATGCACCTCTATCTGAAAATGGATAGATTTTAATTAAATGTTTTATTTTTTCAAATGTTTTTCTCTTTTTAGGCCACTGATGAAGAAAAGGTGGTGACTGGGATGAATGCTGGTCAAAGAGGAGAATGTCCTTTCCCCCAAACTGATGCAACAGTGGTTTTAAAGGAGGAGGCTGCCCTGGATAATGTAAAAGATGTCACATGCCTTTGCTGTGCTGATGGGGCTTCTTCATGACTACATCAATTATGCTAAAGAGATCATGAAAATTGGCAGCGATGCCTGATCTGTAGTCATGGACTATGAAACAAACTGTAAGTGTATAATTTGTAAAAAAAATATATATATATGTTAAATGCTTGTTATGTGTTGTTGTTTAGTAGAAATGGAGTTTACACTGTCATTCATACACATGCTCACATTCTTTCACACATACTGTATGTTTCTGATAAATGTTATAATATCAGTGTTAATGTTGTGGTTTATTTACTGTCATGCCAGAATAGTTTGTAAAGAACTTAACTATTAACTAACTGTACAACTATTGTAAATTAGTCGTGTTTTTGTATAATATTTTTATACAATATAAAAAATTTACCAAAAAAGTCATATTTGATCTTACTATGTTAAATGCTTGTTCTGTGTTGTTGTTTAGTAGAAATGGAGTTTACACTGTCATTCATACACATGCTCACATTCTTTCACACATACTGTATGTTTCTGATAAATGTTATAATATCAGTGTTAATGTTGTGGTTTATTTACTGTCATGCCAGAATAGTTTGTAAAGAACTTAACTATTAACTAATTGTACAACTATTGTATAATAGTGTTTTTGTATAATATTAGGTAACACTTTCTAGGAAGCCCGTATTTATAATCCATTATAAGGGTATTCTTAAGACATTATAATGAATGCAAAATGCATTATAAAAAAAACGTATAATATGCTATCAACTCATGAATAATCATAACAACAGTTATAATACATCATAATACTTACGTATTTGTGGTTATAAGTTTAAGAGTATGATTATTTATAACACACAATGAACACCATATTGTCAGCATGCTGGGTTAAACATAATAACCCAACTTGTTGGGTTAAAACAACCCAGCGCTGGATTCGTCCCTTTTTGACCCAGCGCTGGGTTGCCAAAATAACCCAAATTGGGTTGTTTTTAACCCAGCCGTTTTTAGAGTGCACTAGTTAACTAATATTAACTAATGAATCTTATTGTGAAGTGTTACCATTTACATTTAGACATTTAGCAGATGCATTTAACCAAAGCGATTTACAAATGAGGACAATAGAAGTCATCAAAATCAACAAAAGAGCAATGATATGCAAGTGCTATAACAAGTCTCAGTAAGCTTAATGCAGTACATGCAAGATTTTTTTAAATCATATAATAAATAAAAAGAAAACAGATAGAATAGAAAAAGAATAGAGCAAGGTAGTGTTAGAGGCCATTTTTGCTTTTGTTAATTATATAATAAATAAGAAAACAAAGGTAGAATACAAAAAGATTAGAGAAGCAAGTGTTAGTTTTTTTTTTAAGAAAACAAGCAGTTTGTAAATAAATAGAGTGCAAGTCTAAAAGGGGCAAGTTTTTTTAAATAATTTTTTTTATATGGGTGTGTGTTTTAGCCGATTCTTGAAGATGGCTAAGGACTCGGCTGCTAAGATTGAGTTGGGCAGGTCATTCCACCAGGAGGGAACATTTAATTTAAGAGTCTGTGAAAGTGATTTTGTGCCTCTTTGGGATGGCGCAATAAAGCAACGTTCACTTGCAGAACGCAAGCTTCTAGAGGGCACATAAAACATACATTTATATAAATGTATCTGTATAGAATAAAGCCACAATACCAACTACCAATAGGAGGTTTCCAGCTGACAGCAAATATTTATTTTGCTTATGTCACAATATGAAGTAAATCCGGCCCTGCACATGATACTGATTTTTGTTGCCAAATTGGTTTGGAACAGTTGTTGAATAAACAGCTAAACTGAACTATTATGCCTGTCTATCTGCTTGACTGACAGTTTTATTGATCACTGAGAGAGCATTGACTTATGATTTTGGTTCAGAATAAAAACTATAAAAAAAAAAAAATAGCTTAGATGTAGTAAACTACTTTTACCTATGCTATAGCTTAGCTTGCTACATTTCACAGGACTGTAGCTTTAGTGTAGTGAAGCTTCATTTAATGAAGAGTAACTGTTAGCTTAGCTCACTACATTTTCAAAGTAGCTTGCCCGACACTGAAAACATGCAAGTAAAAGACAGAATGAGAGCATTGAAAACTAAAGAAGGTAGACAGAGGGTGGGAATGAAACTTTGAGGTTGGAGCCTCTCACTTATCTCTTGCTCTGGCTACCGTGTATAGACCATCAAGGCCGTATGTAGATTTCCTAAAACAATTTGCAGATAAGGCGCTAATTGTCGGAGACTTTAACATTCACGTTGATAATACAAATGATGTGTTAGGACTTGCATTTACTGACTTAATAAACTATTTTTGGGGTAAAGCAAAAAATCACCAGACCCACTTATAGTTTTAATCATATGCTAAATTTAATCGTGTGGAATTTATCTTACTGATAGGGATATTGTATCGTGCTTGCTATGTATTACTGATATTAACTATATCGCTCCACATTAACGTATGGGTAGAAATATCGTTCCAACCACTATAGATATATTCACAAATAACCTGCCTGATTTGTCTCAACTGCTCTGTGTACCCATAAATGCACATGAACTAGATTAAATGACTAGCAATATGGGCAAATTTGCCTCGCCAAATTAAAAAAGCTTAGAGAAAAACGTACTGAACCATGGTACAACAGTAATACCTATTCTCTCAAGAAAGAAACTCGTAATCTTGAGCACAAATAGAGAAAAACTAACTTGGAAGTTTTTAGAATTGTGTGGAAAAACAGTATGTCCAGCTATAGACAGGCTCTAAAAACTGCCAGGGCTGAGCATATCTGCAAACTCATAGAAAACAACCAAAACAATCCAAGGTTTTTATTTAGCAAAGTGGCTAGATTAACAAATAATCACACTTCACCCGAACTAAATATTTCCTCACAGTTTAATAATAATGACTTTATGAATTTCTTCACTGAAAAAATAAATAGCATCAGAAATACAATAACAAATGTAGAATCTACAGCATCTTGTAATTCAGCTTCATTCATCACACCCAAAGAAAAATTGCAGTGCTTTTACAACTATAGGACAGAAAGAGATAAATAAACGTATCACTGCATCTAAACCAACAACATGTTTATTAGATCCTGTACCCACTAAATTACTGAAAAAGTTGTTAGCTGTAGCAGAAAAAACACTTCTCAATTTTATTAACTCGTCGTTATCTCTAGGTCACATCCCAAAACCCTTCAAGCTGGCGGTAGAGCTTTTTTCGCATTTGGCTACTAAACTCTGGAATAGCCTTCCTGATATTGTTCGGGGTTCAGACACGCTCTCTGTTTAAATCTAGATTAAAGACACATCTCTTTAGCCAAGCATTCACATAATGTTTCTCATAACCTTGTACTTCAGTTATATCTGATCAAACGCACATTATCATTCTTTGCTTGGTTTGAACACATTATAATTTTTAGCTTGGTTTGGATAGCAGCTACGTTATTATTTTTTTTCTCTATTTACTTCTCTATCTCTGCTATGGGATGCACATCCCGAGGTAACTAGGAATTGCACAAGCTTCAGTCTGGATCCTACCCTTACACAGTTCTGAGATGACTGAACACCTGAGAAGAGATGATGCCAACCCCTCAGAGGATCTCAGGGATGACGACAACCCTGAACCAACATAAAAAACTACCGAATTTTGCTACAAGTTTGATTGCAACATATAATCATTGCTGTTAATAGTGTTGACCATTTGTTTGAATACATGTCATTAACTAACAGCATGATTTTTACTGTACATTTCTGCCATATGGACATCACCTTATCCTGTACCCACTAAATTACTGAAAAAGTTGTTAGCTGTAGCAGAAAAAACACTTCTCAATTTTATTAACTCGTCGTTATCTCTAGGTCACATCCCAAAACCCTTCAAGCTGGCGGTAGAGCTTTTTTCGCATTTGGCTACTAAACTCTGGAATAGCCTTCCTGATATTGTTCGGGGTTCAGACACGCTCTCTGTTTAAATCTAGATTAAAGACACATCTCTTTAGCCAAGCATTCACATAATGTTTCTCATAACCTTGTACTTCAGTTATATCTGATCAAACGCACATTATCATTCTTTGCTTGGTTTGAACACATTATAATTTTTAGCTTGGTTTGGATAGCAGCTACGTTATTATTTTTTTTCTCTATTTACTTCTCTATCTCTGCTATGGGATGCACATCCCGAGGTAACTAGGAATTGCACAAGCTTCAGTCTGGATCCTACCCTTACACAGTTCTGAGATGACTGAACACCTGAGAAGAGATGATGCCAACCCCTCAGAGGATCTCAGGGATGACGACAACCCTGAACCAACATAAAAAACTACCGAATTTTGCTACAAGTTTGATTGCAACATAATCATTGCTGTTAATAGTGTTGACCATTTGTTTGAATACATGTCATTAACTAACAGCATGATTTTTACTGTACATTTCTGCCATATGGACATCACCTTGACATAGTCACCACTGATAAGCTACTCCTAAATATAATGTAGAAACTTAAATTTTCTGTGAAGCTGCTTTGCAACGATTTGTAACAATAATAATACATTTTATTTATAAATTTGTAAATTATATTCAAGCAGAATCCCAAAGTGCTACAGATTAAAACAAAAAAAAAAGAAATGTTAGGACTCAATCAAAGTCTCTGGTAAAAAGGTAGGTTTTGAGGCTGCATTTAAAAGCATCCACAGTCTGTGGGGTCCACAGATGATCAGGGAGAGCATTCCACAAGCTCGGAGCAGCTGAGCAGAAATATATGTTTATCGTAAAAAGCGTTATAAAAATAAATGTTAATTGAATATTCTACAATAAGACTCAATGTTTAAACCTCCATTTTAGCCTGGGCCCAGCTAAACACTGTTCATTCTCCTTATCTTATGAAAATGTAATTCTCCTTGGGAGAAGTGCATCTGAAGCATTTATAGTCTTGAGTTAGTGGTTCAGTGGTATTGCATTTCTTGGCTCTATTTCATAAGGGTATATTTTCATTAGTTAAAGGGACAATTCAACCAAAAAAAGAAAATACTGACATTTATTACTGACCAAACGTGATCAGTAATTAAACATGTCACTCCAAACGCGTATGATTTTTGAAAGTAGTTGCAGTTTGGATGAGGATTCCATTAGAAAAACAATAATGGAGGGGTGTTTTCGACCATGTTGCCTGAATTGCTCACATCACTGTGATGGTTGTGTTTAGGGGTGGGGTCAGTTAAGGTGCATCATTTGCATTGCATGTTTGAGAAATACCCATCACTTTGAAAACACCCACAGATTGTAAAAACCACTTCATTTGAGACAGAGATAACTGCAGGTTGGAGAAATGGGCATGCCGAAAGGTTTCTCATTGGTGAAAGGATCTTCTTGCTGACAACTACATTGGCCAATCAGCATTAAACATACAGTGGGTACGGAAAGTATTCAGACCCCCTTAAATTTGTCACTCTTTGTTATATTGCAGCCATTTGCTAAAATCATTTAAGTTAATTTTTTTTCCTCATTAATGTACACACAGAACCCCATATTGTCAGAAAAACACAGAATTGTTGACATTTTTGCAGATTTATAAAAAAAGAAAAACTGAAATATCACATGGTCCTAAGTATTCAGACCCTTTGCTGTGACACTCATATATTTAACTCAGGTGCTGTCCATTTCTTCTGATCATCCTTGAGATGGTTCTACACCTTCATTTGAGTCCAGCTGTGTTTGATTATACTGATTGGACTTGATTAGGAAAGCCCATTCCTTTAGACCTGAAAAATGTGACAATAAAACGTGTTGTGATGCTGTATACAGTGCCTATAAAAAGTATTTATACCCATTAATTTTTTCAAGTTTTTTTTATGTTGCAGCCTTATGTTAAATTGCTTTAAATAACTTTTTTTCCACATCAATCTACACTCCATACACCTGTAGTGGACAGCACATTCCAGGGCCCAGTTTATGGCGGGTTTCTGACCACAATATTGGACAAAGGTTTGCTACATTTTAATTGGATCTTGGTGGACTAACATAAGCAAACTGTCCAACGCCATCAGATAAAGATGCCAGGACAACAGCCAGACACCTCTTAGAGGGCAAGAAGAAGACCTTTGGTACAAAGCCCGGGAAGGACAAGACTTCTCATTGGTCAAAATGCAGTTTCTGCCCTTCACCCACCAACAGACTGATTCCTAATGTTTTGGCCTGCATGTGACTGCCATAAAAATTTCTTAGGACCTCTGGATGCAGCAGCAGTGGGTGAAACAAAGAGAGATCACAAAGTTCCATCCAAATCCATTCATAACTATGTTCTCAAACCTTAAACTGATGCAAACTACAACACACACATCTTATACTTATTCAGAGAAATAATCATTCTCAGTGACAGTAGTGCAACATCTTCCACAAACTCAAAAAATGCCCCTATATGGGGGTTTTGTCATATTTATATCATATGATATAGTTTAGCAGTATCACAGGAGCAAGATTGCTGTTTTTTCCAGAATATCTGCATGAAACAAGAAGGTAGTATTGTATTACATTTTATATGCAATATTCTGTTTTGCTTTATTTCGCCAACGAGATTCCTCCTTCATAAAGACAGTGGGCCTCCCCAAATGCCCACATTATGGTTTTTGCACTTGACTTGTCTACTTACGTATTTCCTGGGTTAGGCCTAAGTGTTCAAGTGGGCATGAAGACAACAAGTGTGTGTAAGAACTTTTCATTACCCGATGAGACACATTTATAGTGTTGTAAAAATACAAGTGTTTATGGAGCTTTATTTTGATTTTCAATACTTGCATTTTAAAATAAACTTTTATTAACGTAAATGTATGTTCAGTAGTCCCTCTAACAGATGACACAATTTAATAATTGTGGTGTTTCTAATTAAGTGATAAAAAGCAGTTGCATATGTTGTACAAAATACACATACTCTTCTTTCCACCAATAAAATGTTCAGCATGTATTATTATTAATATTTAAATTACACTGAAAAGGTTTCTGCTATATCTAGTGAGATCTCTGCTAAAAGTCTCTCAATTTATTTCCAGAACATGATGCATGATGCATGATGGGATATGCTTAGCCTCGAATGTGTGGATTTAGTGTGCATTAATGGCACTGCGCTTTAACGTTTTGAAGACCTGGGACAGTCTTGCACACTTACTTCCAAGATCTCAAGTGTGGGTATTTGTAGAGAGGCCCACTCACTTGATTTATTCCTGAATGAATCAGACCTTTGAATGTATGTTCAGTGAATGTCGGAATGACCCCCTACTGGTGGTTTTAGTTTCAAATTTAAAGTATCATTTTTATAAAGGGGTCTTATGATGCGTTTTAAATTTTTCCTTTCTCTTTGAAGTGTTACAAGCTCTTGGTGCATAAAGAAGATCTGTAAAGTTGCAAAGACTAAAAACTCTCAAATCCAAAGAGATATTCTTTATAAAAGTTAAGAATCAGCCACACCTACCTAAAATGGCTCGTTCTAACACGCCCCCACATGTCTACGTCGCTATGTGGGAAGATTTGTATTACGCCGCCCAAATGTTCACGCAAAGAAAGAAGGCGTAACTTTTATTCTCGCTGTAGTTTTGTTGTTGCCGCCGCCATGTCGTGAAGATGCTGTGTGCTTCATTGTGAAAGTGAAACTACTTTGTTTGGTCTTCCAAAAGAGGACGATATCTGCTTTGTCATGCCTGGAGCTGATCCGTGCTGGTTGCTGAGGAAATACATCAACTTCGCGCTGTGGATCACCGGATCGGCTTTCACCGTGGACGAAGCGGAGTCCAGCCCGGAGTCGTCACATGTCCTTCTGGACGCTTCTTCGTCGAAATCGCTCTGTTCTCAAGCCCACCCGCCTCTGCTCACTCTAACCCTTCGGCCGTTCCTCACGCTAGCCCCCGGCCTCTGCTCACTGTAGGCCGCTGTGTGTGACGCTGTTTCGTTGTGAAAGCGAAACTACTTTGTTTGGCCTTCAAAAAATGGACACGACTAGAAATCAGTGGTTAAGTTGTATTTACAACACTGTTCCAGAACACTTCAACCCAAATATTCAGATGTGTGCAGCACATTTTATGGAGGACTGTTTCCTGATCCTGGGAGAGTAGACTACAATGCCACCTGTTCTGACTCACAGACTGTAAGTATGTTTTTATATTTTATATATTTAAAGCGAGTTTTTTTGGGCAGTGTAGAGTAGGGCTTGTTGTTTGTCATTTCTCCGATTACAAATGCAGACATGGTTTTATGTTTACGCGGCGCGATGCAACGCGTAAAAAGACAGTATAAGTCATTATAATCCATAATTATGTCCCCACTGGATGCAACGAATGCCTCGTTTATAATGGGTTTTCATGTTATTGAATCATCGCTCCGGCCTGACAGGGCATTATCACAGTATAGTGGGGGGCGTAACATTTCCGTCACACGCTTGAGGTATTCGGCCAATCATAACGCACTGGATAGCTGGCCAATCACAGCACTCGCTTTTTCAGGCCGATGAGCTTTGTAAAAATCGACGCGTTTAAGAAAGGCGGGGCATAGAGGAGAAACAATAATGTACAGTATGTGGAAAATAATGTGTTTTTTGAACCTTAAATCGCATAAACCCATTTCATTACACCAAATACACAAAATAAGTTTCTTTTTAGCAGCATCATATGACCCCTTTAATCATTTCATATCTAAATATTGTTTATATATATACACACACACCGATCAGGCATAACATTATGACCACCTTCCTAATATTGTGTTGGTCCCACTTTTGCTGCCAAAACAGCCCTGACCCGTCGAGGCATGGACTCCACTAGACCCCTGAAGGTGTGCTATGGTATCTGGCACCAAGATGTTAGTAGCAGAAACTTTAAGTCCTGTAAGTTGTCTTGTCTTCTAAGTATGCCTTCTTCTCATAGTGCATCCTGGTGCCATGTGTTCCCCAGGTAAGCGACACACAAGCACATGGCCATTCACGTGATGTAAAAGATGGATCGGACCACACAGGCCAGCCTTCGATCCCTACATGCATCAATAAGCCTTGGCCGCCCATAACCCTGTTGCCGGTTCACCACTGTTCCTTCCTTGGACCACTTTTGATAGATACTGACCACTGCAGACTGGGAACACCCCACAAGAGCTGCAGTTTTGGAGATGCTCTGACTCAGTTGTCTAGCCATCACAATTTGGTCAAACTCGCTCAAATCCTTACACTTGCCCATTTTTCCTGCTTCTAACACACCAGCTCTGAGGACAAAATGTTCACTTGCTGCCTAATATATCCCACCCACTAACAGGTACTGTGTGTGTGTGTGTATATATATATAAATATAGTTGTCTGTTTTGAGAATGAATGAATGAATGAAAGAATAATGAATTGTGTGGGTTTTTCCTTCCCTTTTATTAATTATATTTACATTTATTTATTTAACTGTGATGTAATGGGATAATCAGTGTTATTCACTTCACCTGTCAGTGGTCATAATGTTATGCCTGATCGGTGTGTGTGTGTGTGTCTGTGTGTGTATATATATATAAATATAGTTGTCTGTTTTGAGAATGAATGAATGAATGAATGAATGAATGAAAGAATAATGAATTGTGTGGGTTTTTCCTTCCCTTTTATTAATTATATTTACATTTATTTATTTATTTATTTTTTGGGGGGAGGGGGGGATAATACGAACAAGCCCTTGACAACTGAATAAATGTTCCCATTCAGTCAGTCACGTTCTACGTTAACGCTCGAGGCTGGATGATTGGTTCCTGGGGGCGCAGGCCGGGCGTCGGCAGCCGCCTCCGGTTCCATTCTTCCCGGAAGTGCATGAGGAGGTTACTAAGTCTTGGAAGGCACCTTTTTCTGCCCGAAACAGACTTGGTGCCTCCTCCGTCCTCACCACCCTCGACGGGGGGGCGGCCCAAGGGTATGTGGACATCCCTCCGGTCGAGCGCGACTGTCATTGGCTTGTTTAGTTAACACTCGAAGGTGATTGGGCTCTCGGGCGAGATCCCAATTCGTCAGTCACTGACGTAACGTCTCCGTTCCCTCCTTCAGGGAACGAGGGTTACACAAGTAACCTAGACGTTTTATTGGATACAATTTAGTGTGTTTGCTAAATTCCTTAGTGCCACTTAACAAAAGGTTCTTATACAAACAGCAATCTACCTTTTTATATCAATCACATATTTTTGTCCTTATCAGATATATCATTGATATTTTTAATTTACATGCATTTTTTGTGAAAGTACAAAAACAACAACAAAAACATAAAACTGTAAATCATAGTGGTATTACAAGTAGAAGAGTAGAAATTACTGTGTCTGCAGGTATAGCATTTTTGCTTTCATGTGCTAAATAAATAAATAATGAATAACTCTAGATAATTATGAACAGCTAGTGCTTCTCTAACAGTGTTATTTTAAGAGACATATGTATCCTTCAAATAACAATTAAATAAATAATAAAATGCTCTACCTCAAGTGCACAAATAAGTGCAGAAAACTCCCTGGGCACTTCGACAGCTGTTAAAAGAGTGATTTTCTCTAAAAGAGCAAACACTTACATTTGTGTATTTAAAACTCCAAAATAACTTCAAAAGGTAACTCCAAAAGGACATCAAATAACCAAATTATATAAGGAGCCCATATAAGCACATATGAAAGAGAAAAAAAGAAAAGAAAAAAGCATAGTATTGTATGTGTACAGTGCAACAGCAAATAGCTTTTTTTTTAGAAGTCAAGTTGCGATACCACATGGTGATGCCAAAAAACCCCTAAACCAACCGCCTTCTGACTGCATCTACAGTACACCGATCCATTCAGAATAACTAAACAGCAACATACACATGACAAATCAAAACATTATCGTGAATGTGTGTGGAAACAAGGTGAATGTACGGAAATGTCTGTGCCTGTGCATAAATACAATGTGCGATCAGTGCGTCAAGAGCACTCATATACGCATTACTATAACAGACTCACGCGTGTTTACTACAAGACTCCTGTACACCACCACAATCGCCTTTACCTTGATTGCAGTCTTCATCAATCAAAACTTTATTAGCGAGACTGGTTATCAAGTCGAGAAACCGTAGTTTGCATCTCATCTGGCCATACAGCAGTGAGATGTGTTGACATTCCGTTCAGTCTGTACTGTACTTCACACAGCGCGACGTGTAAGGGCTCGTGCGCTTCAGAGACAATCACAGAATATGACAGAGCTCGTGTTTTAAAGCGAAACACACTGGAATGAATAATTCACTGAAAACGCAACGCAAGTCTCTGTTCTCTCAGCAATCTCTGATGTAATCAGCCTGGTTTCCTTTATATTAGCGCTGTTTTGGATGGATTGTTGGAATGCATTCGCTTACTGGATCATTGGACTGAAAACTTTCCTGGAATTTAGCGGCTTAAAATTATCTGATCACAAGCAGAGAAGCAAAATTGGGTTAAAGGGTTAGAATAAAAATCGTGCTTCAGTAATTTTGCGTTAAATTATTTTAACGCGTTAAGGATTGTAAAATTAATTGCATGCGTTAATGCGTTAACGTTGACTACGGCGATATATTACATAATACATTTCCATATATGGGAAACTAGTGCTTACATTTTTCAATATACATCAATATGCATTT
>NW_015506717.1:69856-72406 GCF_001515645.1 Sinocyclocheilus grahami
GGGAAGCAAAATATAATGCGATATATTACATAATACATTTCCATATATGGGAAACTAGTGCTTACATTTTTCAATATACATCAATATGTTTTTATAATGCATGGCTAAATATTGATACATACAAATATATTTAGAAATGAAGACAAAAATACAACTAATATTCATAAAGTTGGATCCTTAATTGAGTAGCCTATATATAGAATATACATGTTCTCATATAAATGTGCACATATGTACACACATATATGCACATTCACGGAATGAGTTACAGCATATTTCTATTTCCCAGCATGCTTTGCTATTAAAATTAAGTGTTATTTCATGTGTTTTTGCTCAATACTATTATAGGGGGAGATTTGTTAGTGTTTAATGTTAATGTTGTATTATTTTGAAATTTAATAGATTGTCACATATTTTTCAATATATGAAAACGGCAATTCCTTATGTATTATTCAATATATTGTAATATATTTACATAATATATTATTCTGTATATTTTCAAATATACCATTATATAATTTAATATATTGATTATTCATATATTAGGAAATATATTTTCTTTGCATAAGGGTTGTGAGAGCATGATCATGGGTATATTGTTGTCTTTTTTTTAGACAGTCACCACAGTTGATCCTCAGCCTGGTGCTTCTGCTACTATGCACAAGGCTGTGCCAGAAAATGATCCAGGCCAGGCCGGGGAGCAACTGTGGTGACACTCTCTCTAAATCCCAGGTGTAGAGCGCGCACACAGTCTTTTCCCTATCTGAAGCCTTAAAGGGATAATCCACCCCAAAATGAAAATTTTGTCATTAATCACTTACCCCCATGTCGTTCCAAACCCGTAAAAGCTTAGTTCGTCTTCGTGAAACACAATTTAAGATATTTTGGATGAAAACCGGGAGGCTTGTGACTGTCACATTGACTGCAAAGTAAATGACACTGTCAAGGTCCAGAAAAGTATGAAAAGCATCGTCAGAATAGTCCATCTGCCATCAGTGGTTCAATCTGAATTTTATGAAGCGACGAGAATACTTTTTGTACGCGAAGAAAACAAAAATAACGACTTTATTCAACAATTCGTCTCCTCTGTGTCTCTCCGCAACACTGTAGCACCATTTTGGAGAATATCCACTGAACGCAAGCAGCGTACGCTCTTCTGTGTCAGCCGTGCCACACGGATGCGCTATTTTTGTTCAAATCAAAACGTAAATACATGTAGGAAACTTTTCCTTGTGTCGTGGCATTAAACACACCATCTGAATGGGAGAAACCATGTTGGGTATGATGTCACTTGGGGGGGATGTATTGGGATTTGTGAAATTTACACTTGAACAGATGCTGTTTTATATGCATAATGTGATCAGAAAGAAGAAATAAGTTTGTTAAGTCTCTTTGTTGGACCATTTCATAGTCACAACAACAGTTAAGTAGTTTGGTTAACAAACTCCTTTAACGCAAGCTTGCTTGCTCCCTCCACACAAACCAACCACTAGTGATGGGACGATTGATACCGAGGCTCCGACACAGTTTTCAAAGCACTATTGTATCACACACTGCCGATGCTTGTATCGAAATGACAATACCACATGATTGATGACATTTGAAGCTTCGAACGTCATGCAGTATCGGAAGGTCGATACAGCTGGTTTGAAAAAAAACTTGTGTTTGACTTTACATTGACTTGGTTGTGTGTGTGTGCATGTTTATGTGGTTTATGAGGACACAAATTTGTATAATAACATGAGTATGACATAGGTATTACAATGAGTAGGTGATTTATGAGGACATTTTCAGTGTCCCCGTAATTCAAAAGGCTTATAAATAATTCAGAATTAGTTTTTTTGAAAATCGAAAAATGCAGAAAGTTTCCTGTAAGGGGTAGGTTTAGGGGTATGGTTGGTGTAGGGCAATAGAAAATACAGTTTGTACAGTATAAAAACCATTACGCCTATGGAGAGTCCCCATAAACCATAAAACAAACCTGTGTGTGTACTGTGTCTACACTTATTTGGGATTCAGTAGAATAGTTTAGAATAACCTCAACACCAGACAGAAACTGAATGCATGTCACACCTCTATTGCATTTTATCATGTTCTAGCTGGGGTCTCAGAGACCCCGAACAGCTCACCCAAAATATTTTTGCAACTACTCACGTCAATTATTAATTACAATCACACACTTGTATATTTTATATTATTGATCAATATGTGAATCCTTTGACAGGACTACGCATGACACGAGAGTCACAGATTTAAAACTTTTTCAAACAATCCTCTGCTCTGCGATGTTTCGTTAGATAGGCTGGAGAAACCTAGTCTGACCACCAGATGTCACTAATGTGCACTGTGTTAAAAAGCTTCGAGTAATTAAACGTTTTTCGGCACAATTTGATGAAAGCCTCAAACGGTTCAGAAAGCCTCGGTTTCCCATCACTACCAACCACAAACCAACCTGATCCTCATCCATGATGAGTGATGTACAACTCCAGCAGCCATTTTATAGTCTAAGCCACACCCAGGGATGTACCAGGGATGTACCCCCCCCCCCCC
>NW_015506717.1:72664-81343 GCF_001515645.1 Sinocyclocheilus grahami
CCCAAGTGACGTCATACCCAACATGAATTCTCCCATTCAGACGGTGTGTCCACCATGCTTAAATACTTTTGGGTTTAAAACAATTCAGGTTCGGCCACTGGTGTATTACAAGAGGTAAGTTATATTTATTATACTGTGTAACCTAATCTTAAATAAAGACTTTAAATCAAACATATGTGTATTGTGGTCATTTATAATGAAAATGAATTAACAATGTAGCGGCTAATGTTGTTACTCAACAGTTTGTGTGTATATCCACTACATGTAATAAACAAAATACACATCGTACCCTCACATATCTTAAACACATAATACACAATACATTCGAACACTCACAGGCATTATACAGGTCCGTGTAGTGATGGGAGAAATTACATGTTTCGAAAAGAGGAGACATGTTTCTAAGTTTCGAAGCACTTGAAACAGCACATGCTGGCGACACCTGCTGGTAAAAACATTGTAAAAGCATCAAGAACTCAGACCAAATTTACAAAACAAATGGAATTTTTTTTTTTAGAAATACCATTTTTTTAAATAAATAATAAACACTTAAATACTATTAAATATTAGTGCTTGTGTTATGTGTTTTATTTAAGTATAATCAAACCCTTAACACACAATGAACTAAATTAATTATTTAATGAATTAATTTATTTATGTATTTTTTTAATTAATTAAGTGTTTTCATTAGAGCTGTCTATAAAGACCAGCAGGCAAGAGTAGTGTTATCAGTCAGGAGAAGGAGGTGAATTAGCTCATTTTGTTATTTTTAGGGTATGATGTGATTTGTAGGTTGAAAGTACTGAATGTCTTTACACATTTTGTTTAACTATATAGCCATCTGTGACAACATCTGGCCCTGAATTCTTTATGTTTATAGTAAAATTTTGCGGGTTTTCATGTCACATGATTAACTGGGCAACCAGAAGTGGTTCAAAGGTTCACTTTGAGATCAACACCCCCTAGTGGCGAACCATCGGAGTTTCGAAACGTTTCAGTGTGACGTAACAAAGCTTTGTTTGCTAAAATCATGTGACCTGGCCGGTTTGATACGCGCTCCGAAACACTGATTCGAAACAAAAGATTCACAAATGTTTCAAAGCTTTGTGAAGCAGTGTTTCGAATGCACCCATCACTAGGTCCGTGTAAGTGCCGGCAAACAGACCGTGTTAATGCTGCATGCAGTGTATGTGTGTGTGTGCTAGATATGGTGTACGTGCATACAGTCCATTCATGATCATGGGGTTGCTCCGTGACAGTCGCCTACCAGTCTTAGTAAGTCCATGTGATTTATTCTCCACATACTATCCCCCCGTAGCATGTTATCTCTGCAGTGTTCTTTTCCTGTACATGGAAAAGAGCAATTCCCCAGTATAAACTCTGGGTCTGCATTGCAGTTTGTTTGATTTTTTTTAATTAAAAAGGTCAAGAAAGACACACCAAAAGTGAACCATTTCATCTTTGAGTTCAAGCCACTGCAATACAGGGACCATAGTTAACTTACTCTGGGCATTGGGAGAGTTACAACATGGCATGAGTGCAATTGCTACTAGGCATGCAGCAACCGGCATCTATACCACCAAACTCGTATTGGAATAGGGACCCCTAGTGTCACTATATAGGCAAAACATTGAGTGAGTGAGTGACAGATAGGAAACGTTTTGGTTATAACTGTAACATCTGTTTCCTGATGGAGGGAACGGGACGTTATGTCCCTCCTGCCACAACACTGCCTGTTGAAATGGCTGGGATCTCAGCTCCTCAGCACAAACCTAAGTGGGGCATGCCATCTCCTTTTATACCCCTATGTATGGGAGAATGGCTGGCATGCAAATTCCACTCAACAATTCTCATTGACCTTTTCTGAAGCATCAGAGATGTTTGGGGCTCCCAAGTGCGAACCCTAGTGTCACTACATCGACACAACCAAGCTCATTGGCTGCTGATGCAACAAAAATCAGCTGCACAGTTTAGATAACAATGCAATTATTAGCAGTTAAGGACCTATCAGCCCACACCATCTAGAGTTTCATGACAGAGCATATACAGTGGTGGCCAAAATGATTAGAAAACTAGTATTTTCACCAGCTAAAAAATGGTTTTTAGTCAGTTATTTCTATCTTTTGTTGTGGTGTGTCAGTAGGAAATATCAGTTTACATTTCCAAACATTCATTTTGCCATTAATTGTAATAATCCGGGGAGATTTTTGTTTGCACAAAGAGTCTGACAACAGCCAGTGCTCCACACAGAGATCTGATCTCATCATCATCCAGTCTGTCTGGAATGACATGAAGAAACAGAAAAAACTGAGACAGACTAAATCCAGAAGAACTGTGACAACATCTTCAAGATGCTTCAAGAGACCTACACTGTAAAATCCAGTAGTTTACCTTACTTAGATATAATTAGTTATCTTTACTTAGTTGTTATACTTACTAGGTTTTATTAAGTTACAGCTAATTTCAAGGCAAATAAAACAATTTACTTACTCCTTTGAGTGATGCTTATTCAAAATATTCAAGTAGCCACAAAGGAACCAATTACATTAATACACCAGTGAGAGGCAGCAGTGCACTAATATGTTGCTAATGTACAACAAAACAACAGAAGAAGAATAAGAAGAGGAAAGGAGTTTTTGAGGCAGGGCAATTCTTAATAGACTTTTCACTCATTTCCTCCAGTTCTGCAATTCACTTTCTCTAGTTGCATTCACTTGTTTCCCAAAGTCATATTGAATGTTGAATTGTCAATACAACTGAAAAATTTAAGAGAGCATCACATAAGCTGACTTCATAAATTGATGTTGATTTTCCTAAAAAAACAATTTTTGTTGGAACGTACCATTATAGTGATTAGTGCTCTCTTTGGTTGTGCACTTGTACAACGGTTTTTCCATTTTTCCATCTCAAAAATATATCTAAATTATGACCTATGCTCTCAATGTCAAATGCAGAAATGTTAATTCATGCATGCATGATCTCAAGGTTAGATTATTGGGTAACACTTTACTTGAAGGGGTGTGCATAAGACTGACATGACACCTTCATAATCATGACATGACACATGTCATGAATATGAAGGAGGTTTTATGCATGTTTATGACAACTGTCATTAAGTGTCATTCGCTCAGTTATGTCATTTTTAATGCAAATATGACATTATTTGACCTAACCCTACCCCTACCCTTACCCCTAACGATAGCCCATAACAAAGACATCTCAAACAATGTCAGCTTTTCACTAAAAATTACATAACTGAGCAAATGACACTTAATGGCAGTTGTCATAAACATGCATAAAAAACCTTCATATTCATGATATGTGTCATGTCATAATTATGTAGGTGTCATGTCATGATTATGAAGGTGTCATGTCAGTCTTATGCACACCCCTTCAAGTAAAGTGTACCCGATTATTGTAATGCTTTATTGGGTGGTTGTTCTGTACGCTTAATAAACAAACTCCAGCTGGTCCAAAATGCAGCAGCTAGCGTTCTTACTAGAACCAGGAAGTATGACCATATTAGCCCGGTTCTGTCAAAACTGTACTGGTTCCCTATTAAACATCGTATAGATTTTAAAATCTTGCTTATTACTTATAAAGCCCTGAATGGTTTAGCACCTCAGTATTTGAACGAGCTCTTGTTGCATTATAGTCCTCCACGTCCGCTGCGTTCTCAAAACTGATAATACAATTTGATAATACCTAGAATATCAAAATCCACTGCGGGTGGCAGATCCTTTTCCTATTTAGTGCCCAAACTCTGGAATAACCTACCTAAACATTGTTCGGGAGGCAGACACATTCTGTCAGTTTAAATCTAGATTAAAGACCCATCTCTTTACTTACACATAACACACTAATACATTTCTAATGTTCAAATCCGTTAAAGGATCGTTAGGCTGCATTAATTAGGACAACCGGAACCGGGAACACTTCCCAATAACACCCAATGTACTTGCTACATCGTTAGAAGAATGGCATCTACGCTAATATTAGTCTGTTTCTTTCTTATTCCGAGGTCACCGTAGCCACCAGATCCAGTCCGTATCCAGCCCAGATGGTGGATCAGCTCCTAGAGAGGACCTCTACAGCCCTGAATGTCAGCGGAGACCAGGACAACTAGATGAGCCCCAGATACAGATCCCCAGTGAAGATCTTGTCTCCTAGACGGCCACTGGGACAAGACCACAGGAACCAGTTGAGTCCTCTGCTCAATGTGACTTTGCTGCAGCCTGGAATTGAACTGTTGGTTTCGTCTGGCCAGAGGAGAACTGGCCCCCCGACTGAGCCTGGTTTCTCCCAAGGTTTTTTTCTCCATTCTGTCACCGATGGAGTTTTGGTTCCTTGCCGCTGTCGCCTCTGGCTTGCTTAGTTGGGGACACTTTATTTCCAGCGATATCATTGACTTGATTGCACAGATACTATTTAAACTGAACTGAGCTGGATGATGACATCACTGAATTCAATGATGAACTGCCTTTAACTGAAAATTGAGTGTTTACTATTGTCACTTTGCATTATTGCCACACTATTTTCCTAATTAATGATGTACAGTTGCTTTGACACAATCTGCATTGTTAAAAGCGCCATATAAATAAAGGTGACTTTACTTGGAACTTAATTTATATTATTATAATTCTCTTCTTATTGATGCAACAATGCATCATAAAATCACAGTTATTTGGTTTCAACGGAAGGGATGTAATAGATGGGTTACTTTTAGAATGAGACCTAACTTCTAATTAAATAATTAGCTAGCATATTTTTCATGTTGATTAACAATCTTTTACAAGTTTGTTTTTCATAAACATCTGGTGAAGCTTTTATTTGGGTTGATATAATCCTTTAAAGGTTTAGTTCACCCAAAAATGAAAATTAGCCCATAAATTACCCTCAAGTCATCCTAGGTGTATATGACTTTCTTCTTTCAGATGAATCCAGTCGAAGTTATATAAAAAAATGTCTTTGATCTTTCAAGCTGTTTAATGCCACTCAGAGGGTGTTGCATGCATCAGTCCAAAAAAAGTGTCTCACACGGCTTGTCCAAGTTTCCTTACTTTAGCAAAGGAAAACCAGTCTCCTCTTGGCTTATACTGAAATCCTCCGACATTCTTCTTTACAAATCCTCGTTTTGTACTTCTAATTAGTGACCATTGTTTTGTTTTGATCTCTCCCCTGCGCTTCCACGTTCGTCCCTTCTGAGTGCATGCACAAAGCTGACCTCCATACGTCATCAGCCTGGAACTGCTTCCGTGTACAACAGTGAGCGCAAGCTACATTAAAGTGATTATTACGTTTTGAATATGAGATTGAGATCCAATGTGTGATTTATTTATGCTGAAAATCTTTATATAAATTGTGTAATTCGTTGGGAACAAAATGATGTGTCAATGGTCAGCTGTATAAATAAATGAGTGTATAAATGTAACGCCGCCTTGTCCTAGGTTGTTTACAAAATTGAAAATAATATTAGAGCTAAAATAGACTCTTGTGGTATTCTTCTCTATTGATAGGCATTGGGTTCTTTCAGTGATATTTTAAATGAGTGAGTTCTTAAACAAGATCAAAGCAATTTCTCCCAAGTCTCTGCAATAAGAATTCATGATCTACAGAGTCAAATTCCTTAGACAAATTAACAAATAAAGCTGCACAGTGCTGTTTCCTATCAAATGATTTTATAGTGGTATGACTGATATACCTGAATTCACTTAAAATGTTATGTTGAAATAATTACTCTTTTAATTGATTGTTCACAAGAGACTCCAAAACGTTTGGAAATGGGACTATAGTTGTTCACTTTAGAGGGTTATCCGTTATTTGCCAATTTTCAGGTATGTGGGATGGGATAAGAAGTTAATCTCAAGTTAAAAATAGAGGTGATATGTTCTGCAATAATGTACTGTACACTGTTTATTATTATTATTATTAATTTATTTTAAATTCTACTTTGTCAGGTTCGCCTGATTTTCCATAGTCTAAGTTTAGAAGTGCTTTATGGACTTGAGTGGCTGAAAAAGTGAAAAAGAGGAGATGTCAGTACTGTCAGTATGCATTGTTAACTTTTTTTAATTTGGCTATAATTAAATTTTAAACTGCATTATCAGTGAGGCAGAGAACAATGGTAACCTGGATGGTATGCCTGATCTCAGACCCATCAATTGTCCCTGGCCTTTAAATTTTTTATGGAATTCTGTGTCCAGTGCCATGCCAGATGCCAATCTTTGCCCTGCATTACACTATGCTTCACTGCAGGCCAACCTACCCGAGCCAATGGGACACCAGCTGTGATCCACACTACAGATCTATGTCAGAAAGAAACTAGTTTAAAAAGCTAAAAATATGGTTATAGCCTAAAAAAAATACACTACTTTAAATTATATTTAAAATAAATTATAATTGCCTATAGCCCAAGACACTGTAATAGGATAAAATGTAATATAATTAACCAAAAATGTATTCAAATTGAAGTTTTTTTTCTAATAATATTTTCATATTATCTCCTAAAATAAATTGCTCTTGCTCTTTTTTCTTTCTTTTTTCAGTTTAAACGGTTTGATCAGCCCCTTTAGCTTTCACTCCACCTTGTCCCAACAGGAACAGATGGATAGTTGGGCTTTTCCACAAATACAATCACGGTGTCTGTATCCATGTGGATGCACATGAGTGGTCACAATCAATAAACTACTATTTCAAGCTGTGACCAAAAATCTCCAAACATCTGTGCTTTATTTGACAAGCAATAACAAAATAAACAGTGACAGAAGCAGCAGATAGGGACCAAGGTAGAAGAATCTTTATTCTATCATTATTTTAAGATCATTCTGTTAAATAAGTACATTTTCACTGGTGTCAGTTACTGTGAATTGAAAAGCAGAGCACCGTTATGATGATTTATATGTTTGTATATTCATTAATTTCAGTAGACATTTACTTACCATTTGAAACCAAGATACAAAACAACACAAGCTGAAAGAAAATATGCCCCAGACATTAAATATGGGTTATATTGTTGGGTCTATGCAGTTTATGATCATGTTGAAGTCAAGGATGGTTTTGTAAGAACATAATGATTTATTTATTTGTTTGTTTGGAAGCAAAACTAGTTGTAAAACCTGGACTGCAGCGCTTTACAGCCTGACAAGAACTCAATTTACATCCTCAGCCCTGTTTCATATTCTCTCTCTTTTCTCTAGGAAGAAATTTAAGGGACTACTCAAGAAAGTTTGCTTTGGAGACATGTAAGAGTGTGTGACAGTGAGATAGAAAGGCACAAAAGAGAGGAAGAGTCTAGTATGTGTGTAGTTAAGGTAAGACAGCTTGTAGTGTATGTGGCTCATGTATTTATAGTATCAGTAACTGAGGCCTGGGTCAGTATCCCCTCTAGACTTTGATTATCAGAGAGAAATGTTTTGATGATGAACTTCTAATAAACCAGATTCACAATAATATTTCAAAGCATATATGATTGCATTTTTATTAGTCTGCAACATGATTCCCAGCTGGTTTGCATCGTGAATTTGTACAGAAAATATAATAATAAATCAATATACAACTAAATTAAAATAGGGGTTAAAACCATATTACTACAATATAGAGAATATAACAGTTTTGCTTTTGAAGTTTTCATTACATTCAGTGTATCAATGTACTTGTAAAGTTCCATTTTAATAACATGTAGTTGGGGTGAAGCTTTAAAAATTCTGCATTTTGCTTTAAACAACTTAAACAGATGCATCTGACCATATCCTTATCTGACACCATTCTGCAAGTAATAAAGATTATATGTTCACTAATACACATACGTTATTTTAGATCAATATATCTAATGGGCTAAAGTTGTTTGAAAATCTTTTTATAGTATAATAGTAGCTATTGAAATGTCTTGTTGATTAAATAGGGCTTGGCAAACTATTCAATGTTGCATTTCTGCCATCTACTGGATGGAGAGTGAAGTAAAGAAAGAAAAACAAATCCTGGTTTTAGTAAAGTTTGTTTTAATACTTATACTCATTTCCTTTTTGCTTTGTGAAATATAGTCAGTTGCATGTGAATAACTGGTAATTTATGAACTCAAGATAATTTTAAAGTAAATACAGCTTAAAGGGGTCATATGATGCGATTTCAATTTTTCCTTTCTCTTTTGGAGTGTTACAAGCTCTTGGTCCATAAAGAAGATCTGTAAAGTTGCAAAGACTAAAGTCTCAAATTCAAAGAGATATTCTTTATAAAAGTTAAGTGTCAGCCACGCCTACCTAAAACGGCTCGTTCTAACACGCCCCCACATATCTATGTCACTTTGTGGGGAGATTTACATAATGGCGCCCCAATGTTCACGCAAAGAAAGAAGGCGTAACTTTTATTCTCGCTGTGGTATTGTTGCCGCTGCCGCCATGTTGTGGATATGCTGTGTGTTTCATTGTGAAAGCGAAACTACTTTGCTTGGCCTTCCAAAAGAGGATGATATCAGCTTTGTCATGCCTAGAGCTGATGAAAAGCTGAGGAAAAACATCAACTTCGCGCTGTCAATCGCCGGATCGGCTTTCACCGTGGACGAAACGGAGTCCAGCCCGGGGTCGTCACATGTGGTTGCCGCAAGCCTCCTTTGTCGAATCCGCCGGGCGACGGTCACTCAAGCAGCTGTGTGCTTCGTTGTGAAAGCGAAACTACTTTGTTTGG
>NW_015506717.1:81935-92648 GCF_001515645.1 Sinocyclocheilus grahami
GTCCTAAATTTGCTACTACTTACTGCTTAGTTAATCTTGCTTCTCTATTAGTTAATAGTATTGAGTTAAGTGTTAATGTAGTACTACCTATTACGTCCTGCATAGTTACTTGTTAACAACGGACCATTATTCTAAAGTGTTACCAAATAATCCTATAAACTATTCAATAGTTACTAAAAAGGACATAAACAATGAGTGATTAGGACATGATAATCAAATGTGTGGGTTACATACATGATATAGAGTTATGCAATGGACTGATATTCTTCTATAAGTCCTTTTTAAGATGATTTTAGATGCATATACGTATGTAAAAGACAGTCTCTCTGTCGTTCTTTGAACATGCAGGTGTGCTTTGTGTGGAACAAAAAGGTTAAAAGGTCTCATAAGGAATCTCAGTCTGGTTCTTGTCCTGGGTGGGGGAAACCACCCAATAAAGTCTCCAATAATGATTTCCCTCATGTGAGAGCCCGGTCTCATGAAAATGCGTATAAATAGTACGCCAAATAAAAACGAAAACTCGTGGTGTTGATGCGCAAAAATGGACTTTGGCGTGCATATGATACGAACATTTTGTTTAATGTTGAAAGCTGTTTGAAGCTGCTAGTTTGTTAGCCTCACTTCAGGCACGTGGCGCCATGATCTGATTTACGAACACCCTGTTGTCTTGGGCCTCTCTGGAATTCGGCTCTTTTGGTTGTTCAACACCAATCTGATCAAATCTTAAATTGTCTGATTCGCTGATATTCGTTTATGAGTCCTTTTACAATCATCTCATAAGGAATCTCAATTGCTCTCTCTCCTGGAGTGGTGGACAAATTCAAGGACGTCTGATTAATGATTTCCCTCATGGTTTTACTCATGATGGTCATGATGTGTTGTCTCTTCGATCATTAATCTCGGGTTGCTTGCCCCAAATTTGACAATCTCCTTCCTGAGTTGGAATTATCAATAAGTGTTCTTTTGTTTTAATGCTGCAAGCTGTTCAAAGCTGCTAGTTAGTTGCTGGCACCCCAGGGTATCTAATTTATGGCCATCCATGTGATTATCTTGGGCCTTTTGTGGAATTTGTCTCTTTGTGTTGTTTTAACACTGTTCTGATCAAATCTTAAATTGTCTGATTCGCTCTGATATCCTACATATCCATTTTCGAGAGCCCAGGGTGCCAATAGCACAGAGCAAGGATTACAAATGCTATCTGCAAAAATAATAAACAGTGAATTACAAAAATAACGTATGTGCGGATGCCGCCATTTTAGCTTGAATGTGCAATGCTTCCAGTGTCATCTGCTTCTGTTATTCTATCTGTACAAGAACAGTCTTTTATACTGCTTGATGCTGCAAACTATCATATTATTTTAATTTATTGTAATAAACACAATGGTTTGTATCACAAATAATTTAAAATAAATTCTACATTTATTTATCCAGTTATTAACCTATAGCAGCCAATGAATCGAAATTCTTGCACATTTAAAAGAAATAGCTTACTTCTGTGTTGAAAAATAAAGTGAATATTGGTGAGTATAGGCTAGGCGTATCAGTACATTAGCATTAGCACTCTATACACTCTTAGGGTAGGAGTGTGCCACAAGTGGCTAATATCAGTAGGATAACATTAGTTCAATCATGACAACACTCGGAACATTTTAGCATGGTGATGGATATGACAATGTTAATGTATTTGGCCTTGGCAGAACAGATCTGCTACGCTGCTGCTGAATTGCTGCTGCTGTTGGTTATTGCTGTAGTTGTAGATTATTACTGCTGCTGCAAGCAAGTACAGGAACTTGCTACTGCCAATGCATATGGCGATACGGTGCCATGAGTATTTAAGACATACTGCTGCTGCACAAGTAGCATATAAAATAACCCCGTAGCAGATCTATACAGGTGGAGCTGGGGAAGGTGGAGCTGGGGAAGGTGGAGGGTTTCAGAGAACTCGGAAAGCGCGCTGCAGGAATCTCAAGTGAATGCTAGCCAACCATATAAATGCAAGGCAGTAAGCTCATTGGCTGCATATGCAGCATGAACCAATCAGCTTGCGCCAAGTCGTTTAACTCTATGAATATCATCAGTTACGTTAGCACCCCGTCAGCCTGTGCCATCTAGAGTTTCATGACTGAACTATATTTACATATATATATATACAGTATATACACACACACACACTCACACAGTTATTTGTTAATATCATATATATATATATATTTATATTTTACATTTAAAATAATAATCATGCCAATAAATTAAATCGAATTGAGAGAGAGAGAGAAAGAGGTATTTCCTTTAAAATTTCCTTATAATCTCCGTCTGCTTTTTTGTTTAATCTGGCCCAGTTGTGTTTGAATCTGACAATTACACATTAAAAATTCACCTGTGGGTAGGAAGGATCATCTCACCTCTGCTACGGAAACGACTCCTAAAGTGTGAGAGTCAAATGGTGAGTGACAAGTTAGCCGCCTTCGCAGCCAAAGGTGTTAGCCAATTATGAGAGGGGCTGTGACAGTGGGTCAGCTCAACGTGCTAAGTGCACTCAAATGGACTCACTCACGGACTAATGATGAGACCACAAGCCTGGCTGTGGCTTACACACAGGCCCCACTGCCTGTATGAGATCACGCTTATACCAAAGAAGCCAAGAGAGCACAATGGAGAACTATTAAATATTAAATACGAAGAATGAAAGATTAATTTAAACATTACATAGGCAAATACGATAACTACAAACCTCAAAGTAGACATTTTTAAAGTGATGCAACTGAAAATTAGGCTGTGAGGGTTCTTAAAGGGAAAGTTCACCCCCCAAAAATTATCATTATTATTCTCATTATTTATTCAAACTCATGACATTCCTACCCCATATGCTGGGTTTTTTTTTTCACTTGACCGCAAAAGGATTGTTTTTCCCATTGTTTCCATAAAACAAGTTTAGAGTGATCATTGGGCTTCATTCATAAAACATTCAAATATATATATATTTATATATAATATATTTATATTATAATAAATTTATGAATTTACTAGAATATAGTAAATTCTGAGTAATTTGCATATAACACTTACCCTTGGATTCATGAGTGCTTTGTAAATATGAGTTTTGATAGTTAAACATCTATGTTAATAAATTCCAATAATTTGTAAATGCAGTACATGAACAATCATTCGCAATTAACATAATCTCCACCCAAGAATTCCAACTACTGTATGTGAATTACATGTACAGAAATGCTGTGGGATACCCTTCTCAGGTTTGGTTCCAGTTCCATTTTAAATAAATGCAAAATACACTAATTGGCCATATGCCTAACAAAAATTATTTAATTATATTAAGCTTGCAGACAAATACTACTGGTGCTCATAATAATAGTAATCTATAATAAAAAGGAAAACTGACTACGTGGCTGTTTTCAATCTTTATTTAAGCAATTACATTTATTTTCAAATTTAAGTAATTGGTTAACATGAGAACACACTGTTCAGATGTTTTTATGCACTACTTACACATGGTGGAGAGAAGGTGCCATTTATTCTCATACCAACTAACATTTTGAAAATATGAACACTTTAATGGATCCAAAAATCTATATTAGGATGACTTTATGAATGATTTACACAAACATTCTGCTGTTTCATGAATAAGACCCATTGTCTGGAAAAACTATTTTTTCCCCATAAAATAAATAACAGCATGAGGGTTTGAAAGAACATTAGAGTAAAAAAAAAGTGAAATTTTGAACTGTTCCTTTAAGGTCCCAGGTGACATCTAGTTTTTACAAAACACATTTTTTTTGCCCACTGAAATTTTGTGGAAACTGTTTCATCAACAGAACAATGGACACCCAGATACAATGTAAGGCTTGTTTGAATCAATCAATTGAACTAAATGTATGTCTGTCCTTTACATCAAATTAAACTCTGTAGCTATTCTGAATAAAGGTCTGCCTGGTGATGAATGAGTGGGCCTTGTCTGGTAACTAGCAGCCGTGGTTCATTCACAAGGAAGAGGAAGTCATGCTATGCTTGATAGCAAGAGCTGGGGTGGAGCTGAAAATCGCTGAATGTGTGTGTATGTGGAGAAAGAGGAGGGGTAGAGGTGAGATGACAGTCAAAACAGCAGATTTCACCTATTAAGGTCGCAGGTAGGAGGGCTGAAGGGTGCAATTGATATCATTGTCACCAGCTAATCATAAAATATATCAAATGACTCCTCAAGCTCCTGTCTAATTTGGACTTTCTTTCCCAATCCCAAGACATAAATATTCCATTTAACTCTCTGCTGGAAGCTTTACATTCAGACAAAAACATTATGTGTGAGTGGCTGCTCAGTGTGGGGTGGATATTGTGAGACTCCAAGCATCTGTGCAGCACCCTCCACATTACACATGTAGAAACTCATATCGTTAAATTAAGCTCTTGGCTCAAGTCCAGCACAAAGCAGTGAGAACAAAGAATTACGCTCGTCTGCTTCGAGAATGAGAGGCAGAGCTCTGAAAGTGACCAGATTTCTGAAATGAAAACCAGGGATATTAGTAGTTCATATATGATCACAATTTCCAATGTATATTAAAAAACAAATTTAATTCTAGTTTTGTGCATCTTGGCCATGGTGAATGGAGTATTGTGATCTAAAGGCACGTATGAACTGTAAAGACCCATGATGCCCTGCTGGTAGATGTTATTATAACTACATCATCTGTTTTCAAAAAGCATACTTTTTTGTCAATGACCATTCAATTGTATGTGAATTCGGGAGAAAAATAAATAAATAAATAAAAATGGCAAAAACATTTAAATTGCATATAGTAAATATTATACCAATCTCCATTTCGTAAGTCGATAATTATCATAAGTCATAAATAACGATTATTGGAGCATGTTTGGTAAGAAAATACATTAATTTACATAATTAATTTTTTCCACGTTTCCACTGAAATTTCATGTTCAGTTCAATTTGTTATTTGCTGTTTCTTTGTAATTGTTTGAAATTTACTAGCAATTGCTAAGTAAAAATTGATTCTACATAATTTTTTTCCAGTATATATATATATATATATACACACACACACACACACATATTAAGTATACACATTGTGTGGGCTATTTTGAATGCAGTAAAAAAAAAAAAAAAACGAAACATTCAGAGTACCACCTGGGAAAAGTCCATTCACCTTATGAAAAGAAAAAAAATTGTATTTAAGTTATTTTTATATAATTTCACATGTGGTGCATGGCCTCTGTGGCATCATATTTGTGGTTTGATTGGGTGTCTCCTCCTCTAAGAGGTCTGGAGAGTGAGGTTTGCTCTGGTCTGTGTTCGATGCAGGCGTGAAGATGCCTCTATTGATGAGAACAGTAGCTCCAGGGAGCTTCTCTAATCTTTCCAGGCCATCCAATTAGTGTTTGTCCGATTAAAAGCTGCCCCCCATGTTTTTTGTCAAAGTGGGGTCTGTATGCAGTCACCTGGGCCTGGCAGACAGCTGCCAATGATGAATTGTTCATTTGTTCTCTTGTGGCCTGGGGAGGGCCCCCAGGCCATTACACAGCCTAGCATATGCACCGCAATTTTAAGCAGGAGCCAGAGGAGACCCATCTCAGATTCAGATCAGAGCCAGAGGTCAACGGGGCCACTTCTCAAGCCATTTCAAGGAGGACGCTGGCTGCTGGGCTTTTAGCCTGGGAAACAGTCGCAGAGGTGATAGCGGCTGAAATTATTGCAGATTAAAATCACAAGGGAGGACATGGCTCATTGGCTGCATATGCAGCATGAACCAATCAGCTTGCGCCAAGTCGTTTAACTCTATGAATATCATCAGTTACGTTAACACCCCGTCAGCCTGTGCCATCTAGAGTTTCATGACTGAACTATATATTTAACTGTATTACTACTGCAGGAGTGGTCTATAGGTTTATGTAAGTAGGTTAGCAGTATATTATGTGGCTGTGGCCATATAGGTCAGCAATAGTTCCTAGGTAAATATGGGATGTTATGATTAGAAATATATACCATTAGAGTTCTACAGATTACATGTATATGTACTGTAGTAGATCAGCTGTTCTCAACCCTGTTTCTGGAGTTCCTTAGAGTACGGTGTGATACACTTTAAGATCAAGAGTAGTGTATAGGCCTACTGCATCTTTTAGTTTAATGTTGTAGCCGTTCTCAGCTCAGGAGTGGTTCACAGGGTTTAAATAATGTCTTGCATCCACACATGACCATTCTATATTATCAGGGAATCCCTCCTCCACCAAGGTCCAGAGTCCAGTGGCTTTACACCTCTTCATCCAACCCTTGGCATTGTACTTGGTGATGTGAGGCTTGCATGAAGCTGCTTGGCCATTGACATTTTTGTGGCTGAGTTGTTGCTATTCCTAAACTCTTCAACGTTCCAATAATACCAGTTGACCGTAGAATATCTATGAGGGATTTCACCTGCAAAGGTGGCATCCTATCAAAGTACCATGGTTGAATTCACTGAACTCTTCATAATGACCCCCCCACCTTTTTTTTTTTGAACAAATGTTTGTAAAGCAACAGCATGGCTAGGTGCGTGAATTTATACACGAGGCAATTGGTCTGATTGAAAATTCCTAAACTCTTCAACGTTCCAATAATACCAGTTGACCGTAGAATATCTATGAGGGATTTCACCTGCAAAGGTGGCTGTGACGAGAGGGGCGGGGCCGAGAGCCGTGGGAACAGAGCGAGGCCGGTGGAGTAAGTGATAATGAGCGACACCTGCGCCACTGAATTCACTGAACTCTTCATAATGACCCCCCCACCTTTTTTTTTTTGAACAAATGTTTGTAAAGCAACAGCATGGCTAGGTGCGTGAATTTATACACGAGGCAATTGGTCTGATTGAAACACCTGAATTCAGTAATTAAAAGGACAGTTCATCGAAAAATTTAATTTTGCTGTAATTTACTCACCCTCAAGCCATCCAAGATGTAGGTGACTTTTTTTGTTCAGTAGAACCGTAAAGATTTTTAAGTGAACCTGTTGTCCTTGGCGATTCATATACTCCATGTCTGTGGCTGCCGTTTTTTGAGAGCCAAAAAAAAAACATAGGCAAGACCATTAATATCTGTGGCTCCTGACGATACATTGAGGTCTTCTGAAGCGAAACGATCACTCTTTGCAAGAAACTGAATATTACAACATTATTACCTTTAATCCACAGTCTGGGCAAATGGTTCTCAGCACGCTCATGATGGTCTGGAGCACAAATATCCTTTCATAATGGTGTATGCACGGGTGCATACTGCCAGCATCAGCATTGCCAGATTGGGCAGTTCTGAATTTGATTGTGCAGGTAAAAACTGACTTGAGCAGATTTAGAATATATAGCTGTATATTCAAGAGATACCAATGCCAGAGTGGCCTAAATATAAGTTACTCAATTTTCACAACGTGAATTACATGAAGGCTCTAATATCATTGCAACTCTGAAATCAGAGCACAGTTGACTAAATTAATCAAAATCTAAACTGAGTCAGCGCCGATAGCCTTGTGGTTAGTGTGTTGACCTATAAATTAATCAAATTTTAAAAAATGTGTGTGTGGTGTCGACACACAAACCACAAGGCTATCACGGCGACCCGAGTTCCGATTACCGCCTCGAGGCCCACTCCCTTCTCTCCACCCAAAGCGTTCCTGTCAGCTTTCCACTGTCCTCTCCCATTAAAGGCATAAAAAAAATCCATAAATTTAACTTAAAGGGGTCATATGAAGCGATTTAAAATTTTCCTTTCTCTTTGGAGTGTTACAAGCTCTTGGTGCATAAAGAAGATCTGTAAATTTGCAAAGACTAAAGTCTCAATTCCAAAGAGATATTTTTTATAAAAGTTAAGAGTCAACCACGCCCTCCTAAAACGGCTCATTCTAACACACCCCCACGTGTACGTCACGATGTGGGAGGATTTACATAATGCCGCCCAAATGTTCACACAAAGAAAGAAGGCATAATTTTTATTCTCACTGTAGTATTGTTGTTGCTGCCGCTGCCATGTCGTGGAGATGCTGTGAGACCTCAGTCGTGGTATTGAGGGTGGAAAAGAGAGCTAGTGATTCATTCCCCCCACCGACAATCCCTGCCGGACCTGAGACTCAAACCTGCAACCTTTGGGTTTCAAGTCCAATTAGGCCACGACTGCTCCCTATCCGCTTCTTCAATACATCAACTTCACGCTGTGGATCGCCGGATCAGCTTTCACCGTGGACAAAGCGGAGTCCAGCCCGGGGTTGTCACATGTGGTTGCCACAAGCCCGCCGGCCGTCGCTCACTCTAACCCGCCGGCCGTTCCTCACTCTAGGAATCTAGGTTTGTGTTTGTAGCTCCATGTAGCCTCGCTTTTCTGTAGAATCTCTATCTATACTATCTATACTCTGGCGCTAATGATGTTCAACTTCGCCAGTCGGAGATCACTAAATATAACATTAAAGAAACGCCAATGTTTCTATAAAATGGGGCAGTTCCAAATTTGCAAGGACAGTCTGGCGCTTCTGACTCAAAGCCTGTAAGTATGTTTTTTTATATTTAAAGAATTTGCCACCGACGATTCAAACGTGAGTTTTGAGCAGTGTAGCACTTGTTGTTTGTCATTTCTCCAGACATGGTTTTATGTTTACGCAGCGCGATACGCAATGCAACGTGTAAAAAAAAAGTATAAGTCATTATAATCAGTAGTTATGTCCCCATTTGATGCATCAAATGCCTCGTTTGTAATGGTTTTTATTGTTTTTGTCTTGCCGGGACACGGCATCACAGTATGGTAAGGGGGAATATTGGACGATACGATCATGTCCTGCATCACGACATCTTTTAAACCGTCCAGACTGGTATATCCTTGAAAGCTGCTGGACTTCATTAGTTTTGACTGTGCAGAGTTCTCTATTATGTTAAACAATACAGGTGCATCTCAATAAATTAGAATGTCGTGGAAAAGTTGTACTTGAAAGACTTCCTCTAGTTCTGTCTGAAGTTAAAGTGCGACACAAAGGTAAGCACTTTATTGTTGTTAATTTTTCATTGTTGGGTTATCATACAGTATGTATCAATTAATGGCACCGATTTGACTGTCATGGTGCATAAACAAGTGTGAAAAACCTGCTAGTTACGTTGCTTTTTCTGATCACTTATAGACCAATTTGGAGTAGACAGCGTTACATCACTTGCAGCTGCGCTTGCATTGTGGTGGCAGAAAAACACTGGTAACAAGTGGAGAGAAACGGGTAAAATCCATGGAATGAGAGAAAAAATACATTGTTGTGCCTCTGGATGTCAGAATCGGAATGCAAATCATTTTTATAGTATAATGTCATCAAAGACGCCATTTGAAGCTAAACGCTGACGTTAAACAGACAGACTATGGATGAAACCTGCTATGGTTACCCTACTTTTAAAGCATAAATTTGATTTAAACAATAGGTCTACATAATATTCACATATGCAGTTCATAGGGGACATTTTGTATTAGCCCTACAGTTATAGCATGAAATACTATTTAAACCTATAACATTTTACATAACACTTACCTATTTTCTGCCACAAGATAGGCTCCACCCACAAAAAAAACGTCATCACTGTTTGCAAACACCGAAATTGATCTTTATTGGGCAGTTTTGCATTTAAAATGGCTTATTCTGACTGCTGACATTGAAAATGATGCATGTTTTTTTTTTCTGAGGGTATGTTTGTTTATTTATTTATAAAGCACATTTAAAACAACCCAAAGGTTGACCAAAGTGCAGTACAGAACATTAGAAACAATACATAAAATAGAAAATTACAATCAGCAAAGTAAAATACACACGGTAAAATTCATTCGTTCTTAAATGCCATAGATAATAAATAAGATTTAAGTTTAGATTTAAAAATAGAGAGAGATGATACCGTTCAAATTGACACGAACGGTATTGACACGAACGGCATTGACACCGGGTAAGCTGTTCCATAGTTTAGGGCCTACTATCGCAAAAGCTCGGTCCCCTCTATGTTTTATCTTAGACCTGCAAACAGAGTAATCCAAGATCCCCAAACCTAAGTGACCTAGTTGGGTTAGAGAGAGTACCATGACAGAAAGGTAACCTGGTGCTAAATTCTATTCTAAATTTAACCGGTAGCCAGTGCAGAGACATTAAAATGGGAGTAATGCGATAAAATTTTCGACTACCGGTCAACAGCCTAGCTGCAGCGTTCTGAACAAATTGTAGACGCCCAATAGATGAACTATTCACTCCATAATAAAGTGAATTTCAATAGTCAAGATGTGTGGTGATGAACGCATGTATAACTGTTTTAAGTTCTTCAAGGAGAGAGAAGTTTTCACTTTTGACAGTGAATGAAGAGGTATCATATCGATCACAAGTGCAGTATGGAGTACCTCAAGGCTCAGTACTAGGGCCATTACTCTTCACGCTTTACATGTTAACCTTGGGAGATATTATCAGGAAACACGGTGTTAGCTTTCACTGTTAGGTGATGAACGCATGTATAACTGTTTTAAGTTCTTCAAGGAGAGAGAAGTTTTCACTTTTGACAGTGAATGAAGAGGTATCATATCGATCACAAGTGCAGTATGGAGTACCTCAAGGCTCAGTACTAGGGCCATTACTCTTCACGCTTTACATGTTAACCTTGGGAGATATTATCAGGAAACACGGTGTTAGCTTTCACTGTTATGCTGATGATACTCAGCTCTATATTTCTT